>NW_026559097.1:0-83929 GCF_026930045.1 Uloborus diversus | reverse complement strand
AAATGATTGGTAGGTTTTCTTTACTTTTGCAATCACAATTCCTGAAAGAACTACAACTGTGCTTTTTCACTAGTCCACAAATTATTCATAAGCGAAAATCAGGGGTGCCCATCCTAACTTCTTTCTCCTTTCAAGTAACTGAAAATAATCAGTACGAAATATTGAATACTCCTGAGGAAATTGTCAGAGCCAACTATAGTCTGACTCTGATAAGAAGAGGCATGACGTTGAGGAGAGAGTTGACTCTTTCTTGAGCATAACAACATTTAGAGGAGGATATGTATACACTACATACTACTTGCATAGTTAAGATTTGCGATGTACGCGTTTTATCATGCGTTTAAAGTCAAAGTTTCGTTCAACAAATTGAGAATTTTCCGCTCCCTAGTTGCCCCCCCCCCCTCCGCCACCGAATAACAACCCTGAGGGGGAAGCATTGAAAGGGTGTTTATTGTATAAATGTGTTACCCTATTTAATTTATTTATTTCACTTTATCACAATGACATTTTCGGAGCAGTCAATACATTAAGGATTTAAATAATTTGTAGCATGTAGTTCCCCTTACAAAAAAGAAAAATTGCTAAGAATATCAGAAACACTTTCCTCAAGAAGCTGTGAGGGTTTTCATACATAGTTTTAATGTTTATTCGGAGATACTTCTGAAGCGGAAAGCTGGGCTCGAATTTCGTTATCTAATAACGGATGCTCACGTGACTGCCGGAACAGCGGAGATAATGGATCGTTTTCGCCGGTTGGTTGATTTGTTACAACTGTCATCAGTGGGCATGTGGCCTCTCGCTGTTTGTTACAAGGGCGGTTATAACGGGCATTCATTTCATATCGGTACGAGCGGCACATGCTTGTTCTCACACTGGATGGAGCAAGCATGCTCTTAACTTCTTTTAACTGATGGTAAGTGTAAATGCTCTTGTTATTTCCAACTTGTGCTTTAATACGCAATTTATGCAGTATAGTAAGATTTTCAGGCCCTTAGGCCAGGCGCAAGGGCCGATTTTTGTGCTTTCTTTTCTTTTACTAAAACTTTTCTATTTAATCAGGCCCGTCATTTCGAATTTTACTAAGAGGGTGGGGAGGCAAAGGGTGTATGCTCAAAACGAATTTAATCAGAAAACAAATACCACTCCCTCTTACATGTAATAACAGTATTTTTTCAAAGCAAACGGCAACTGACACCCCCTCCCTCTCTAAATCACGGACCTCTACTTGATTATATTTTCATTATTTAAGAGACATTTTATTTGTAATTGTCAAATAAAAGAATCGTACAACTTCACTCATGTTCATGTACTTCAGTTGGAAATGGTATGTTTACAAACAAACCATCCTGTCAGATCACTTGAAACCACGTGCTTGAGCCAATTATTAGCTATGAAAATGTAATGATGGTTTCGCAACAGCCAATGAAATTGTTGAATCGTTATGACGTCGAAAAATCTGATTGAATTTCGTAATCGACTTTTAAAATGTTGGAGCAAAGGCTGAAATAGATCGAATGCAGGGGTAGGTCCAACACGAGGTAGGTCCATGCAGGGAGTCCCCTTGACCAAAAATTTTGGGAGGGGGAAAATTCGCATTTTGCCCAATTGAACTTAAAATTTTACCGAATGATAAATTCGAGTGAGCAACATAAGTTCATCTAATGAAAAGGGACATTCGGACATTTAAAAAATGATTTCATTTAGTCCCCCAAATATTCCGATCAGACAAAATTTGCTGATAAAGGAATTGTTTTGGGAGGTCGCTGTGACCTCTCGTGACCTACCATCTGAGCACCCCTAGGTCCATAGGGCTTTCTACGCCATTGAAATTTGTAGGGAGGAGGTTTACTTTAGTGGTTTTTCTCTCCTTTGGAGGGGGCTTTCTTTCTGTGGAGGTGGGCCATTACCCTGGGGGGGGGGGAGGCTTCCCTGTCTAATCCTGAAGGTTATAATAGATTAATACAAGATTCCTACGCCATTGAAATTTTAGGTGATTGCTTTTAGTGGTATTTTTTCTCTTTTATTAGCAAGGGGGCGGTGCAGGGGAGGGGCTTCTACTCCCTGTGGCGGAATCTTCGTGGTAATTGGAGGGAGGGGTGAACTTCCCCTGAGCCCGATTGTCGAAGTATTTGACACTGGATAATTTAGTACGATCACCAAACTTAGGACAGTTGTTGCTTCATTCTGGCAACGTCGGCAATTCCCAAAAAAATTGTTACCCAGAAGATATTTTTGTCGATGATGATGTGGTAAACGAGACGAGACTGCGATGCTATCAGTTCCCAGGGGTTGGTGCAGCGACAGTACACAACAGCAGGGCTGCGGATAAATTGCCGACTCCTGGATTTTAAAACGTCCGACTCCGACTTTTTTATTATTTATTTAATTCTTTTTCTCAAATCCCGTTTCCTCATGGGAAGGAGGGAAAACCCCTAAACTGACATTGAAACATTAATTCCTTTTTATGAAATTTTCGCGTTGTGTTTTATTGTAAACGTAAGATGTATACAACGTTAGAAATTCAATTTGAAAATCAAATTATCCAATAGTTGCGATTTCTAAAGTGAGATTACTTAAAAATCCCATTCAAAAAAGAAAGAATAGGATTAAGTTGCTCCCTTTAATGTTTAACTAACAGATGTTGATCAAATCCTGTGCTTTCAATTTTTGAAAGCTGTAACTTGAGGTGTTTTTTTTATATTTTTTTCCGCATAGTTAAAAAACTTTTCTTGACAGGTGGCGGTCCTCCCCCCTTCCGGTGACACCCATCTGGTGGGTACAACCTCAACTTCATCTCAGAGTGTATGAAAATTCAAATACTTTAATTCTGAAAAAGTTCCCCAATAATATCCCTCTAAATCTTAAATTTCATCTTAAAAATTTCAACGAAAATATTGCACTATATTGCGGGGAGAGATCGGGCAAATGTATGTCTGGGGCAAATTTCACCAAAATGCGGCGATATATAGCTTTATACGAATAGCTTTTACTGTATCAACATTTCTTGACTCAATTTTTAATTTTAGTTTTATTGGCAGCTTTAGAATTAACCTTAATACGAAGATTTTAGGATTAACTACATTTATTGAGTGTTGTAACTAAGAAATCATGTACTGATTTTATTTTAAACCTTTTAGTGATAACCAAGATTTCTTAGATTAAGTCTAGATTTAAAAAAAAAAAAAAAAACATTTATATTTTATCGGATCTTTTGGATTTGCGCTTTCGGACCAAAACAACACTTTATTTGAATTTACCAAGCACAATCAGAAGTTTCCCGAATTGCTCAAGCGATTCATACATTCCTTTTACTATTTTATAACTGAGACCGAGGTAAAAAACATATTATTATTTTTATTTGAAAGTGATTACTTAGGAAATCTTAGGCAGCAAAACTGTTTTCTGACAGTTGCTATCACTTAAATAAACGTAAAAAATAAGCAAACTACTGTCTGATCTCGAAAGCCGCGACTAGCACCGTTGAACGGTTCTATTTTAAAAAGGGGTGACAGCTTGTTGAAGAAAATGCACCATGGTAGCATTTCTGCTAAAAAAAAAAAAAAAAAAAAAAAAAAAAGCCGCAACTCGAACCAACATCTTTAATAAACAAATCCAACGGAAAACAAACAAAAAAAAAAAAAAAAAAAAAAATCCCCCTCGCATTCGTTATCTTTCTTATCAATATCTCCCCTATTTTGATAAAATCAGTAGCGACCTGACGCATGCGCAAATTTGAGGAAGGTTGCGGTTTAAAATGTCAAACAGTAGGATACGGCGTAGGTAGCTGTTACAGAAAGCTCGATAAACAATCAAACCAGCTGGTTGCCACAATGACAAGCATTTTCTTATTAGTATCATGTAATCAAATTAATAGGTAGTCAGTTTTTTTAAAAAATGCAAGGAGAGTCAGTGAGAATTTAAGAAATAAAAAAACCCGGAGTCGGAGTCGGCACGTTTCCGAACGACTCCGACTCTTCGATTCCGACTCCACAGCCCTGTGAAGCAGACAGTAACCCTAACGGTATTTTTCTTTTTATTTTGTTTCTGTATACAGAGGGTGCCTGTTAATTGAATCAGTGCTTCATTGAATCAACCGCTTTAATGACTCAAATTGTAAAAAATTGAACAAAATTCAGCCTTATTGAATTGGCCGCTTTATTGAAACAGCCCTTTTATGAAATCCAAACTGTTTGGAGCAAAGGTGATTCATATAATCAGCGGCCACTGTAATAGGAAGTATCGAAAAAAAAAGACATTTTATGGATATTCAAAATTTAAAGTTGATAAAAAGTCGCTACTACAGACCCAGATATACCACACAAAAAATTTATTCAAATTAAAAAATATTATGGTGTGGGCGCACGAGGCCTGAAGTTTATAATTTTCTATTCTATTCTATTCAAGAGTCACAACTGACTTCAACTGTATTTATGTCGAGGACTGCATACTATGTGCCTTGCCTCTATTATTTTATATACCGATAGATGGCAGCACCATCACCGGATCGAACAGTTAGTGAGAATTTTGAACTAGCCCAGGAGCTAATAGCTACCTAGTACTAGCACCCCCAGAGGTATCGTTTCACTTGGAGGACATTGAGACCACGAGCATATTTAACGTCGCCCAGTCCCCATTAATGACGACGGTGGGTCTTCGACCAGCGAGGATCGAACCCGAGGCCCTCCGGTCCCGAGTCCAATGCCCTACCGATCAGGCTACCACGGCCCGTTTATAATTTTATACCAAAAATAAATAAATTCGCAACTCCAGCGCTCGAATACGCTACCTTGCGGAGATTTACAAAACTGCCGACAAAACTAAAACATTGCGTTCCATGTGTTCATTTTGAGCAAAACAAATAGTTTGTTATGTGTATTTTTTTTATTTGCGTAATTCATCATTTGGAATTGTCATCCGCAACAGCGTGTAACATCAAAAATATCTGATATAAACTGTGAGTACACATTTTATTTATCTTGTTCTGAGTGAATTTGAATAAATATCAGTTTTTCAATTCGAGGAAAAAAAAACGAACTTAACAACATTGATTGGACATTTTTCCTTAACCTAATTCCACATAAATGATTTAAATAACCTTTGTTACTACAGTATCCTACTGAAATAGACAGTATGCAAATAAATTTTCTTGAAAATATTTATCGCAGAACAGATTGAAAAATCCAGAAAGTACGTTAAGAATTTGAACAATAAAAAATAAAAGTTCGCCAAAAATCTGTTTATAGGGTTATGGTTTTAAAATTGTGTGAAAGAATAATGTATCTTGACAAGATTTCGCATATCATGTAAATCATTTCCATGACGAATGAATTAAATGCATGATTTCTTTTGATATCCAATCATATAGTCATAGAAATAAATTATCTAGTGTTAAACGTTACTCTTGATAGTCTGCCACGTATGTGCACTATGTGACAAAAATGTCAACAAATGCCGGAAATGTCACGAAACTGAACTTAATATGTACTAATGTATAAAAAAAACGGTACAAAATGAAAATGCCGTTCGAAGTGAACCAAAAATTTATGAATTCCGAATTCAACATCGTGAAAATGGCTGCTTCAGAACAACTTACTGTGTGTTCTGCATAATTTTTTACTTTCGTAATACTTTTTGATTTCTAATCTCTTTCTACATGGGTCAGAATAACCAAAAGACTTTGAAAAATCTTTTCAAATGAATAAAACCCAAAAAATCATACATGCGAACAAAAATATCTATCATTTCCTAAGTTTAGAAGCAATTTATATGTTACAGCGTGCGTTTGTTTTAGTTTTTTCATCGGCCATTAGACAGTGGCTGCAGCGCCCCCTATAGTTTGTTGGAGTTGCGAATAAATAAATAACTCCTTTTTCTATATATCGCTCGTTTGGAAAAAGAGCCACAATACGAAATTTTTAATTTTCTTTTTTTTTTTTTTTTTCGCTTAAAGGCCTTTAAAGGACGTTATCTACTTTGGAAAATAATGACAGATTTTTTGTTCTTATATTAACCACTGGAGAGCACATCAAACTTACCTTTCGTAATGCTAATTACCCGAAGAGTTCAACTTTAAACGCTTCTGTAAAATTTCATTTCTTCGTATTGTGGCAGTCTTCTTCCAAATGAGCAATATATTTTTTTCAATTGTTTTTTTTTTTTTTTTAACATTTTTAAGTTGACCCATGTTTATAATGAAGTCGAACGTGATGTTCTTACACTCTATTCCTGTTGGTTCTTATTATAGTTCTTATGTAAAACAACCTCCTGAATCCAAATATGACCATCGTTTTCCCACCACTTTTTGAAAATGGAGGTCTCTTTTTTTTTTACAATTGTTGACAGTTTTATTGCCAAAACTTTGATTTGGAGGAGAAAAAAGCAAAAGTCCAAGAATAAATAAAACAATTCAATAAATATTGATCCCCCTCCCCAATAACTTTTGAGAGAATAGTCCGATTCTTTATTTGTTTCGAAAATTTGGCAACCACACCTTAGCCCCATATTTTATTTCTTGAACAAAATGTCGTTGAATTTTGAACAGTTTAAAAAACTTAACATTTGCTATTAAGCGGAATTAGCGAATAATTCGAAAATATTCAGAATTGAAGTTCATCAAAAAACGCCTTTTCGGGCTATCCTTGGAGCTTGGAGCCGGAAGATGAGAGGGGTTCTTAGGGCTTCCTTTGGAAATTTTGCGAATTTGAAATCTTCCAGACATTATTTCAGGCTAACTTTGGAGTAGCTGTGGAGGTTCGAGCATCCTGCCACAGAAAGTTTTTTGGATTGAAATCTTAAATCGTTTTTTGGGCATACATTTCATGACGTTAGGAGAAAGGTCTATAAGGTTCGGGTTCCCGAACAACTTTTTGATACTGAAGTTATAAAAATGCAATTTTAGGTTAGGTTTATTGAGGCGTTAGGAGAGCCAGTGGGTGCTCTAGGTCGGAATTTTCGACATTGAAGGCCTAAAAATGTACTTTTGTGCTATGTTTAGGGTTGCTATGTATAGGGGAAGGGATAAGGATAGGGTGTGGAAGCTTTACACGTAAATATTTTGTCATTCAGACTTTTAAAACACAACTTTAGGTAGTTAAAGGTAATGCACATAGGTTTCCTATCGAAGTAAAGGGGACCGACCGACTACCAGGACCGAATTTACAAATATGCAGCATAACTTTTCTATGCAGCACAAATATCGTTCCCCCCCCCCCCCCCCCGACGACATTTTTTTTTTGTCAAAGTGTCATTTCTCTTTTAAAAAGGAATTATTTTTCAAGCATTGTAATAAAAAAGAAGAGGATAAATGTAAAGAGTACGGAACAAAATGTACTTTTACGTGAAATCGCCCTCTGTACTCACAAAGGTACAAAGCAGGAAAAAAAAAAAAAAAACAGTTACGTGCGAATGCAGCAAACAACTAACTTAGCAACCTATTAGCAAGTATAGTTCAACTTCCGCTTGCCTTGATATCTTCTTGCAGGGAATTGACATTATTCTGAATGCGTTGAGTGTCGCCGTGTCGGTGATTCATCATTAAGAATGAAAATGCCACGCACATTTTTATTACTGAGTCAAGGCCTCCGCAGTTGATTAAGAATGCAAGATCAAACTTCCTTCATTAAATAAATCAGTAAAAAGTGAAGGGATTGTCCCACAGCTTTCTTTTTGACGCCATTGGAAAAAGCGACCTTTTTTACTCCAGATCTAACTCGACCTATGGTCGAAAAAATAAGCTTTTATCTCGAAAGGAAAAAAAGTTACAAGCCTTTTTAAATCAAGTTTAAAAAATCTTGATTCCATCAAATTGTGAACCATTTTCTTTCGCATTTTAATTCCTTAAACTTATTTTATTTTGTGTTTCCATGGTTACTCATTTTAAATCCATCTTTCTGGATTTAATTTCTTAAAAGTATTTTAATATGTGTCGTCATTGTTTGGAAGGGAAATCATGATGTTTTTTTTTATTTATTTTTTACGCCTGGTTGTTGAATATACATCACTTGACACAATTTTTATTTTCAAGGTAGATCGGGCAAAGCCGGGCAACGCAGCTAGTTAAGCATAATAAATGTCGAAATGTCGAAAAATGCTCAAAGCTCCTCGAGGAAACAATTGAGAATCATAATTACTCATTTTGAACGGAGCTTACGCTTTTAATATTCATAGCCCCCCCCCCCCCCCCTACAAAATAACCTAAATAATCCCTGGTGTTCACAGATTTTTTTTTTTTTTTTTTTTCGAGATATAATTATCGGATATGGTTAATTCAGGGGGGTGGATATAAATAATTTCAATCCTTTTCTGTGGATTAAAAATGAATATTTTAAAATTGAGGAGGGGGGAGGAGGTGTCCCCAATCCACTCATGGATACGCCTCGGTAAATAATAACGCATGTTTACCATTTCGACGCTAAACCAACACTTCGACCTTCTCTAAATTTCTTTGCTTTTACCTGAAATTTTGCTTTTTTTGAAACTAAATAGCGAATTTCCACAGCTTTAAACAAAGCGCTAATATTTTAGTTCAAAATGATTTTGAAATCGATGATGCTCTTCAGAGTTGGTTCGCGCTCTTCAGATTCATTGTAACAGGATTTCACTATAGTAACCCCAAAGTATTGTTAGCTACCTAAAATTAAGAACTGATAGTTATTTAATAATTATTAAATCCATGTTGAAGGAATAAAAGAAGTATGGTTTCAAGTGATTCTGCAATTTAAGGTAACCTTGAGCCATGTCAGGAAGGGAGCGCAAAATTAATTATTTTAGTAAAAGTTGTTCAACTTTAAAGTAGAAAGGTGCCTCTGAAATAGTACCTTTTTCGGAAGATTTTTATCGATGACTGCAATGCTTTCCTGTATCGAATAAGAGAAACCCAAGAAAACTTTCCCAGGCAGATTGGTAAGTTTAGGCCTCAGACCATTAACACATAGATACGTCAAGCGGGTGTTGTTGTTGACGCAGGAATGTTCGCGGGGAGGGGGGAGGAAGTGAGGGGAGACCACGTGACTCGGTCTTTCCACGGAGAAGCGTTTCGCCAGAGCTGCACTAAATCTCGTAGAGATTTGAGCAATCTTCGATTTTAATTTTTTACCTTCTGCCTGAAATATTTTGACACATTTTTTTTTTCTGTCACTCGCAAGCGCATAGTTTTCTGATCCACCGTGGATAAGTGTTCCCCCCCCCCCCCCCAATTTTTGCAGTTATGTCGATTTAAAAAGCACATAGGAAGAAATCGTCGAAATCCAAAGGCCCGAACCACGCGTAACACAACGGCGAAATTATTTTATCACAACAGTCATAATCCCCGGATATAATATATATCTTAATATATAAAAATCTTCTGTGCGTACGTTTGTCACCATAAGGCTTTTAAACGGCTGGACCGATTTTGATCAAATTTTTTGTATGTAATTAAGTTGTGGCAAGCATGGTTTCGAAGCGCGATGGATTGAATCGGAAACGTTTTTGTTAATTAATTAATTAATTTAAAGATTGGATGGCAAAATCTCCCAAATGATTCATATTTATTTTAACCTATTGTTGAGCGAGAACTGAAATAAATATTTAACCCGTTGCCAAAGGACAATAAGAAAGCCAGCTCTGCTTTTTAATTGAAATTTCATACTGTGATATGTTAACTGAGAGTAGATAAAACGTAGAGAGTGAGAGTGAAGCCTTCATTTCTTGAAAGCAACGATTTTAGGTCCAGTGATATATTTTAAACTTAACCACTCAAGCGGCTGCGACGTAATATTACGTCAACGAATTTATATGTCATTAGCGGCAGCGACGTAATATTACGTTCGAAGCGTTCGGCTTTCCTGCAGAACACCAGCAGTTTTTCCCCTCGCGGGAAGTGAAGGGTGAAGGAATTGACGAACAGTAGGGGCGTTAAAAGCATCTACCGCTCCTTTGTCCACCCTCCGTGTCAATTTCTCCTAGTCAGGAATCAATTGAGCATGATTTTCAACTGTCATGCTTCTTTTGAAATACTTGTACAATGTGGATTTTTTTTTTTTTTTTAATGCTTGCAAGTTTGTGAATAAAAGTAAATAAACATTTTACAATTACTTATAATGGCAATTTTAATATTTGAGTAAGTTTGATTATGTAGAAAAATCTCTGAAAGGTCTTATAAATTATGCAATCAAAATTGATTAAGCTTTAATGTAAAATTTGTCATCCCTAATTCTTCAGTTATTGCAGAACTGAGAACTAATATTATTTCTGTAATTTGAGTGTGCTTGGAAAAATCTTGCAGAAATGCTTTTATAGTAATTTTCATGGTAAATCTTTAACTCGTATAAAGAGTTCAATGGACCGAAAGTTTTATTCGTAGTAACGGAAATTTAGCTGCAATGGAGTTCAAGCAATATAATAGCATTTTTAAGGAAACAAAACCCTTATTTTGTTGCAATGGTTTTCGCTTATGAGATATTACGTTTTTGAGCAATAAAAAGTTTGAAAGTTTGACGATATCAGATTTACAGTTATGTATATGATTAGAAATGATTTTATTATTTTAATGTTTTGAAGCTGAAATTTAGATAAAAAATCATAACCTATAATTTCTTCTAAATATGTATGCACTTTAAAACCGTGAAGAATATTCCGAAACGTTCCTACAAAATAATGCGCAGCTAATGTGCTTAAATTCTGGCAATAACGTATCGAGAAAAAAAAAGCACAACAGTTTCCCGCTAAAAGACAGTAACCCTTTCCGAAATCAACATGGAATTTTTCTGAAGCATTCAGAAACCTCCTCAATAGAAGGCAATGACGTTTTAGGGAAGAAATCAGGTACTCTCTAAGAAAACTTATTTATGTTAGCTTGTTAGCTCCCTGATTTATCCCCTCAATCTGGATAAACCGTATAGTTGAACTTAAGGCTCAATAATCAAGCTCAATAAGAATTTAATAAAAACGCTGAGTATATTTTGATACTGGTAGCTACAGATTTTTTTTCAAAACAGCAAGAAGTTTGCATTCCTGCAACTTGAAGCAATTCTGGAAACCTTTTCGCCGAACAACTTGATTTTCGCAGAAAACTGGTGGAAACCCGTTAAATTCTAAAATGTTGCTCGGAAATAACCTGTGACGTTCAGGAATTTTCTTACAATGAAGAAGCTATTTCCACTTTTCTCCTCTCTTCATAGGTGATTTAAATTATAGCATTTGCTCTGGCGCGTTGAAAAGTAAACTAGTGCGTAATAAAAAAAAACAGAAAAAATTGGTGTTTTTGGACAAAAGAACCAAAATTTGAGTTGTTTCTTAAGTTTTCGTGGGAAGGCGGTGTAAAATCTTTTAGATGATGCTTCAATTGGTTTGATAAAGTATTGATGAAGTTATGGCGCTAACACCGAAAAAAAAAGAAGCGTTTGAGAAACAATATATATGATAATGATAATAATAATAATAACAAACAATTTCAGCAAATGTATTGGAGAAATTCAGGTTTCAAGTTATACTAATTTCAAATTAATTAGACTTAAATAATGCAATGTGTTCAAAAAATAAAACAAAACTATATTTTATGTTATGATTATTAGTTCGTTTTTTGGCCGAAACTAATATTGTATAGTTGAAGCTTGCAAACTTTTCTCCTAAATAATAAAATTTTAAAGACATGCTAATATTATGTAACTTTTATTCGCCACCTCGCTCCAATTGCGTAAACTGACTTAACGCCCGTATTGAGGTAGGAAAAAGTATTAAGTTGAGCTATTTTTTTTTTGGGGGGGGGGGCTTTGGTTTCGCGTCAGCGACACACTTATGTTTAGAAGCGAAAATAATAATAATAATAATAATAAACTTTTCTTGTTACATAATGAAATTAGCAACTAAGTTTGAAACTTGACCGTGTTAAAAATAAAAAAACAAATTACCATCTATAGCAAGTATTTTGAATCAAGTCTTGCCCGAAACAAGCAGAAAATTCATCGTCTCTTAGCTTTACTGATCGTATCTAGTATTCTCTGGATTTATACCTACTTTTTCGCGACTAAATTTTCGATTAGCAGAAAAGAAATCTGATTTGGTTGAAAGTCAACACTGGTTGGAACAATAAATTTTCTCTGCAGTAGATAATCTTTTGACTTCGAATCACCAACAGGCCAATCTTAACAGTACTGCAACTATGGGCATGACGCCTTGCGCTTATCCGTCAGTGAAAGCATGCATATATTGGAAGCTCGTTTGAAATACAGCATAACCCCAAACGTACGAGATTTTCAAGGGACAGAAAAAAGTTATCGTTAATTCAAGGATATCGTTAAACCGAGGAGCATGGATTTTTAATGCAGTCGAATCCGGACCAGTGAAATTCGTCGTTAAATTGGGGAAATCTTAAATCGAAGTTATACCGTACTTCAATACAGATAATAAAAAGATGCTTCAGTTGCATAAATGTGTACTAAAATGTGTTCAAATGGGATCCGGTGTACGGGATGTAAACTAAAATATGTTCCGAATTATGTTTTGTTACAAAGAAAATGCAACAATTGTGTTCGGCTCAAGATATTTGCTTAGTTAAAACTTGGAAACTCATTTGAACAGAGATTGGAAGCACATTTGAGAATAGATTGGGGACAAATTTGAGAACAGATTTTGAGCACATCTTGGCGCACTTGTGAGATCATCCCTTTCTTTGTCACTACTGAGGGAAAGGGAGGGGGGGAGCCAGATGATAGAAAAGTATTTAATGCCACATTTGAATACTAATCGTAATGGAAGTACATTTGTATCAGAGATTGGCGGTGAGCTGTAAGTAAATGTAAAAAAAAGAAGTCATAATTTTTTAAACTAGCTGCAAAACAAAAAACTATATGATAGAATATAATATAATGCAGTATAGCACCGTTGATGCGTTTTTCAAGCGACTGATATGGAATGATGCATAAATGATTTTTTTTTATCTGCAGACAATAATTTTCGAAACAGAGACTTATCCAAAAGTTGGATAAGTCTCTATTTTGGTCTCGCTATTTTTTCTTTTGCTACGGCGGCATTCATGTAAATTTATTTTAAATTTTCAAATTTATTTTTTAATGAAAATACTTTACATATCCGAAACAGGTCAGTTTTTAGGTCAATAAAAGAGGGTGAAAAATAATAATAATACTAAAAATACACAAATATAAATCAAGTATAATCTATTAGCTTCAGATTATAGTTCAGAGCAAATCATATTTTTAGTTTATTAAATGATTCATTTTGGAGAACTCATTTAATGAACAAGTTCAGATAATTGTATGAAATTTTGTTAAAAGCGTTGAAGAAAATAAGCAAAGGAACGAAAGAAAGAAGTGAAAGTAAAAATCACTCTTGTACATGTTACACTCACAAAAGCAGTTTGTCTACTTTCTTTCTCTTGAGTACTGAAGCATTCGTGTAAGCCCCCTGAATTTGACTGACAGCAGGGCGGAGAAGATAGATAACGTGACGTATGTTGCTTTTAGAATCCATTTCCAGTTTCATTGCATTCGTGAGGAAATTTCTCTGACCGTTCAACACGTTTCTTATTAAGAGTACAAGTTTCGCCAAGTTTCTTATCCAATTTTAAAACTAATAATTATAAAGTAAACAACAAATTAGCCTTTTTACAACTCAAAATAATTTACCACAACATTTAAACCTAATCCTACAGATTGTAATTTAAAAATTTGTAAAACTATGCTGATTGCAAAAATACTGAAACACATCTATACAACTGCCAATTTAACGTGCACACTAAAGATATATTGACAGATTAATGCATATTTAAAAAAAACTGAAATATTGTATCTATACCTATTAAATAAAATATAATTTTAAAACAATTTTCTTTCTTGATGCCCATTAACCGCATTATCCACCTTTTCATGTATAAAAAACATCACTATTGTTATAAGTTTTAAAACTAGAAATCACTGAAGAATGTTTAATGCAGTACATTCATATAGCTTCATTTTAAATCTCAGAAATTTCTTTAAAAACTAAAGTTAATGTAATGTAACTTTCAATACAATACATTGCAAATAAACTTTTTATTGATTGTTGAAAGAATTCTGGATCCAAGGGAAGGGATCAATACACAAATTTTAAAATCAAACATACATTACTGTTATGATATATCAAAAGGTACAATTTTGAATTAAAAAAAAATATCAAATTCCAAAAGAAAATTTGCAACATAATTTGTTTCTGGCCGAGGCGGTCGAATCACAGCTCAACCGCCATACAGCTGGGGCACAAGTACATTTCACTGGCGTGCTAATCAATTTTAGATATCAATGTGAAGGAAGTGCCAGCTTATATGAGATATTTACTGCATTCAGTTTTTTTATGACTATTCTAGACTGACGATCCCAAATAGGGTGAATTTACAACTACTGAATGCGGCAAAGTTTGATAATATACTTATAACTCTTCCTAAGCTCTGACTAAGAGATGACAAACACACATACATCGCATATTTATTTCTATATGTGTGTTTGAAAACCTGTAACGCATCATCCAAAGCAGAGGATTTATTGTCCTTTAGATTGTACACATATTATCATTTGTCTGATTTCCTGAAGGGAATTGTATCTTTAACTGGAGTTTTGAGTCCGATGATAACATGTCTGTGAGCTTTTTTAAAATCAGTTCATTTGCTATTATTTTCCAAGACGGAAAGGTATCACAGAAATATTAAAATCTGTGCGGGGAAACCCAAATTTATTTCAATAGTTAATTCAAAATCTATTTTATTTTTCTTCATCTTCTTCAGAAGTTAGCGCAGTGGTGGTGCCCAGCCTACGGCAAGGGTGGATTTCAGGGGATGGTCATGGGGGTATGACCCCCCCTAAACCATCGACACTATTATCCATTCATCATTATTTTACGTGATCATAATTTAATAATTGCATACGAGTTAGATGGATGAATGTAGCATATCATGAAAATATATCATTACGCATTGTGTTCAGATGCTTCATGAATGAAGTTGTCATCTGTAATAATTTTTAGTCTATTAATTATTTGTTTAAGTAAATATTTGAAATAATTCTTCCTTTCATTGCTTCTGATATTAATTTGAAAAAAAAAAGTGCAGTTCTAGATGCCATGTTTTTTGCCGATTTGATACATTTTATGGACACCCAAACAGTGTCAGAAATTTTTCGTAACCAAAACTGAATATTTTTCAGCATGACCACCCCTCCCCCTAAAATGCTTGTCTGCATCCTCCCTTGATCTACGGCCCGTGAAGCATATGTGCTCTGTAAAAAGAAATGTGTAAGGTTACCAGTATTAATAGGTGTAACGTTACAAGAATTATGTTTTTGTTTTGGAAGGTTGTCGTAACATAAAGGCATAATCATAAGCAAACTATTCATTTTTTATGAGAGTGTAAATATATATTATTAATGTATCCCTGGGCTTTTATAATGATCTTAAATGAGGAATATAAAAAATGTGAAATTCATTTATAAATTAGTTGGTTAAGAACCAACCAATTTTAAGAGAAAATATATGTATATTTTTTTTTTTTTTGCTGTTGTGAGATTAGTATAGAAATAATTCTGTTCTAAAAGAGACAGCTTTTTTTCTTTTGCATTTTTTCTATAGCTTTCTTGGGGAAGGGTGGGATGCAGGATCTTTCGAGAAAACATGAAAAGCACCTTATTGCACTCGATGTTGAAATCGATAAGGAATTCAGTTTCTACTTATTCTAGGTTGAAAGAAAGGCATGAGTAGAAAGAGCGAGAACATTCACAATACACAATAGCTCTTATCCATGGGGGTCTTTCCTGGGGGATCTTCTACCACACGTGTGTTTAGCAGGAGAGCTTGTCTCAATGGTCTAAGGTCATTTGTAACTGGTTTGTACTTACAAATACATATGACACAGAGACCTAAATTTAATAAACAAAGAGATAGAAAACTATTGTGATTGACCGATAATTGTGAATGGTTTTTGATGTTTTCAAGGCAAATCATTAATTTAAAAAAAGTGGTTTAAAGTATCACATTTTAGAACTTACATCCAAACTTTTACATCAATCAGAATGTATCGCACAACTTTTTAACGAATTCCTTACAAAAATAAAATTGTATGAGGCATTCACAATTCCCCAGAACGGATTTGTAAATCACGTGATTTTTTGGGTAATATAGATGGCAGAGTGATAATAATAAAATCCCCGATAAATTAGCGAATTTGGTTCTGATAGTTTTCTGCCTTATCTCTATCCAGGTCGTGATTTCGAATCCCCTGCCCCCTAACCGACGATCCTACCATTACCGTAATAATGCTAGATCTAGGTATTACTCCAAAAAAATCTAGTTCTGTGATCTTGCCATACATTCACAGTGCGTCTTACTATTCCGTCATTCGTGTTAAGTGACGAAAGGACATAAGTCTGGGACTTATGCCATTTCTGCACTAACGAAAAATGTGACCCCTCAATAAAGTGCTTTGTTGTACAAAGATAGACTTCCCTGCTATACTAGTCGATTTCTCTACATACAAGTATGGTAAAACTAAAACCACAGCGAAATCGATTTTGAAAAAAAAAAAAAAAAAAAATGACATGCCCTTTCTGAAATAATAGATTCAAGTGTAATGTAAATTGTTATGTTAACCTTTTCTATTTGGCGCACCCCTCAAAATATTTTTTCTCGGCTACAGCACTGCATATAGTGAGATCACGTTACAACGAATACTAATAAAACAAAATTTCTGTTTCAGCTAAATGATTTTTTAGTCCCAAGGTAATTGCTGTTAAATTGCTTGAATTAAATTGCTACGAAATCTCCGTTACAGCGAGCAAACACAATGTGTGGCTTCTTGAAACACAGTAATATGGTGGTGTACCTAATATAAAGGGTTCCTCATGTCTCTGAGGGGGGAGAGAGCTACGAATCAGTCGGGTAACGTAGGGGGAGGCAAAGGGGGTACTCGCCCCGGGCGGCACTATGCTAGGGGCGGCAAATTCTGTAACACTACATTAAAATTAAGTTTTTTTTTTTTTTTTTTTTTTTTTTTTTTACGGCACTTGTCTCAAGAAATTTTTCTCGTCCAACCACGAGCACGAAATACTGGATACTAACATGTATGTGTTGTATTGATCACTTTAGCTGATATAGTAAGACTAGAAGGGAGAGTTCAACCTCATTGAAGAGAATTATTAATATCACAAAAATCGACAAGCAGTCCGGGGCGGACTGAGTCCCCCCAGAGGGCGTCAACCTTGACTACCAAAGAGCGCAAAATAAATAAATAAATAAATAAAAAAGAAAAGAAAAAGAAAAAAACACGAAGGTGCACAGATGGTTAGAGGGCGGAAAAATAGAAGAAAAAACGAAGACGCACACGTTCGAGGACGCAAATAAAGTGATATAAAAAAAAATTAAAATTTTGAATATTTTACATCTTGAATTCGAATTATGTATTTCGCAATCAAGATTCACGAGACGCGTAAAATGGTACTCTGTGGCGACGTGACTTCTCGTGAAAAACGTACACTGTATGTGTGATCGTAACTTCAATAAATATAAATAATTTGGATAGGTTTGCCACTAAAGGTCTGTGGAGTCGGCTCATATGCAACATACGGTGCTTCAAGATGTATAATTTTTTAAAAAATTGAATTCATTTTATTTTATTTATTTATGTTTTTTTTTTCAATATGCACATTTTTTCGGACATGGAACTCATGGAAATTAAGCCGATATTTTGATTTTTCATCGAGAAGTACAATCGAAAGCAAATTGTGTTGGCTTAAGATTATATTAAAATGTAAAACTTGTTTTGGATAATAAAATCATGTTTTCGTTCTGTAAAATACTAAAAATGTCTTTTTTTAGGTGGAGGGTGGGGGGGGGGGGGGCATTTAGCAGGAGAGTGTAAGAGGGGCGGCAAATTTTGTGCCTGCCCCGGGCGGCAGAAACCTACGCTACGCCGCTGCTACTTATACAAACTACACAATAATATTAATCGACAGATATAAAGAAAAAAGTCGAAAAATGTAATTTTACTTCACATCTGTCGCTATGCCGCTCATATGTACTTATCAAAACTTCAGGGAGTAATTAAAAAAGCCTATGACAATTCCATAACTGAATGAGCTAAGGGAATTAATTATTTGTGTTAACATAACCAACTATAAGCTATTTAAAAAGAACTGAAAAAGGAAGGGGTTTCCTTCCAATTTCATTTTTCGAATTGAAATCAACTTCGGTCTACCTTTGGGAAGGAAGATTTCAGTGGTTCTTCTGAGGAAATTTCAAAAGAAAATGAAATTATAAATTACTTATCGACACAGATGCAGCACTTTCGAAGAGGAAAGGAGTAACTAATACTGTGGAGCAAAAAACAAACATAAACATATCACCAAAAATACTGGAAAACTTTGAAAAATTCACAATTTTACAAATTTCTCGAGAAATAAAAGACCAATTGCTCTGTAGTTTTTTGCACACAAAAAGTATATACTCCGGTTATCATTTTCCAATTAAAATTACGTCTACTAATATTCATTTAGGGGACCAGCAACAAATTGAGTTGACAAAAAAGGGTTTTTGATCATCTTTCATTGTAAATAGCGGGGAATAAGCTATAAATTTCAGAAATAAGTAAAAGAACTATGCAGCGTTTATTTTTATATTTTCGTGAAAGTATCTCTTATACGTACGGAAGATAAAAGTATTTCTTTCAAAAATACAATTTTTTTTTGGACGATATTTGGCTCATAACATGCAGAGTTTTCCTTCAAACGATACTAAACTTTCAGAATATTTGACAGCGTACAAGAGAAACATAATAAAATGTGAAGCAAAAATTTTGAAAATTCGATGAAATAGGAACGTTTAAAGCAATTATTTTTTCACTGCGCATGCGCAAAAGATAACAATTTACAACCTTTATAATTCAAATTCCAAATAGATCTTACAACTCATAAAAAAGTTCCACTTCGATATCATTAAAATTTAAAAAGTTATCAGTGTTCAAATGAGCTGAATTTCAATAATTCTTGGCTAGGCAACGAATGATAAGGGGTCGTTCTCAAACTGGCAAAACTTTCCTCTTATCGTGCAAAATGATTCATGATAAAAACGGATTATTTGCGAAGGATCCCTCATGCTTCGTCGCCTATCCATGAATTCGGCTTATTAGATCGCTGACAACTTTTCAAATTTTAAAGATATCGAGTGGAATTTTTTCAATAGTTGGAGGATATATCCGGAATTTGGATTATGAAAGTTATAATTTTCTTATGGTTAGCGCATGCACAGTGAAAAAGTAATTGCTTTAAACGTTCATATTTCATCAAATTTTCAATATTTTTACTTCAAATTTTCTTACTATATTTCTCAAGTATGCTGTCAAATATTCTGAAAGTTTAGTAACGTTTGACGGAAAACTGCGTGTTATGAGCTGAAAACCGTCAAAAACAATTTGTATTTTTCAAAGAAATGCTTATATCTCCGTAGTTTTAAGTGATATTTTCACCAAAATATAAAAATGAATTCTACATAGTTCTTTAACTTATTTCTGAAAGTTGTAGCGTATTCTAAGCTATTTACAGTAAAAGAAGATCAAAAACCTTTTTTTGTTTCCTCATATTGTTGCTAGTCCCCTAACTGAATAGACTTAATTTTTATTGGAAAATGATAACTGGAGTATACTTTTTATTTGAAAAAAAATTACACAGAATTAGCTTCTTATTTTGGAGAAATCCGTAAAACTGAATTTTTCAAAGTTTCCTAATACCGAATTACTAATTTTGGTCATATAGTGTATGCGCGTGTCGAAGTGTTGATGTGTAATATTATACACACATTGTGTTGAAAAGCATAGTAACACGATGTTGTTTCAGAAGAACGAAGCCAAGCGTTTAAGTATCTGTTTTCAATGCGTTTCAAATTCCTTCTTTTACACCTTTCTACAACTGACCGTCGAACACGCCCAGGAATGGGGAGCATTGGAAGTCACTCGTGCGAACTAAAAGGCAGGCGTGGTCGAAGATAATCTTGACACTTTCCAGGGGGAGAAGCAGAGTTCCAATATGTGCTGCAGTGAAACTAACGCGCGAAAACCTGCTGCAATATGGCTACAATTTTTCCTTGAATTAGAGCCGCCAAAGTGGTTAAGTACTGCAAGGTTCACGCAAAACGTGTATTCTGTCGTCGTAGTTGAACCATGTGACCGGATTCGTGCTTTAGGTTTTCCTAACCAAATGATCAGAAAGTACCGTACCTAGCAACATTTGTTTCTCGGCTGAAATCCATCTGAGTTTTGGCACCAATGTCAAGAATATTTTAAAGATTATCTAACTAATCAGTACATTATTAAAGGAAAAGATGATGGAATTTAAAGACGAAACAAATTTTATTTTTGTCCAGATAAATTACAACAGGGTAGTTCTGTATACAAAAGATCAGTGCAGTGGAAGATCTTTATCTTTGGTGAAAAGAACAAATTAGACAATATAGGAAGTTTTAAAAGTTTTCGTTCAAAAGATCGGACCGATAATCGATCGGAGTTGGCTTTGCTCACTGATCAGCTGGATTACAGCAACGTGGTGGCCTGGCGACTTTGGCTGTAAACAACAGAGTTGCGTGATCATTTGTTTGCATTTTAAAGCTACTGTTAATGTAATTTATTGTATTTTTTGTTTATTTGGCGAAATATTTCAAATTGCAAAGAACTGTTTTTCGTATTTAAAGAGATTTTAGTCATTTTAGTTGAAGAATGTGTTTATTTTACATCGGGAGGGGGAGGGGGACGGATGAGTGATTTTTGCTTATTCAGACAACTGTTTTTACCTTTATCATTTTTCTAAACGATATCATTTCGATTGTTTTATTCTTTTTCATATGGGGGATGTTGCAGCGGGATTTCCCGTTTGTTCTAGATGGTTATTTAGATTTTTACACTTAATATCTGAGGACGCCTTTTATCCTTTGAGTAGGGCTGAAGAAACAAACCATCAAGTACGGGAGGAAAAATAGTTAATAAAACAATTGCTCAGTGGACATAAGATAAATCAAGTTGTAATAAATATACGCATTCTGACACCAAGCATTTTAAAACATTTTCTTTTTACTTATTTTTTTTCAACAAAACGGTTTAAACACTTGATAGTTTATTGAATTTTTTTTCAACTTTTCAATTTACAAAATTTGAACAGAACAACGTCTGTCGGGTCCTCTAGTAAATAATATATTAATAATAGTTAAGAGTTTAAATTAAAGTGAGTTTCTAGTTAAATTCCAAACTGGGTTTTGCATATCTAAGCACTCAGTGGCGGCGATTCGGGGGAGGGGAGCAAAGGGGGCGACTGCCCCCGCACTTTTTTCATCATCAAAGATTGCCTCAACGTTAAGATTTAATCTCAAATTATTCCCCCCCCCGGGGTGAGATTATACAAACATTAACGTCACCAAATATTGTTTGAAATTTCAGTTTTAAAACTTCAATTTCGAAAGTTTTCCGGGAGAAAATCCTCGAACGCACTCTCTCCTTTCTTTAACTATAAAGATGACCTAAATTTGCGTTATAAAGACTCCATTTGGAGGGAGGGGGGGATCAGAAAGAGAGTTCCTATATAGCGTAAAATTGCGTTTTAAGACTCCAATTTGGAAAAAAGAAAATCGGAGATCATTTTCTGTAGTCCCCCAAAGGAAGTTCAAGACTGAGTTCTTAGGCATCAGTTCAAAAAAAAAAAGGGTAAACCTCCGAACCCTTTTGTTCCTCCATAAAAGAGAAGTGTGAAATAACGTTTTAAAAGACGTTTAAAAAACGTTTTAAACTTAGCGAAAATTCTGGGAGAGAACCTCAAACCCCTTGGTCTAAGTTTGTTTAAGATGGCTTTAACGTGCGTCTTTAAGAATCAGTTTACGATTTTTTTTCCGGGAAGAGCCTTCCTTACTTTTATATTAACAAAGACAGTCCAAACTTCTTCATTTTTATTATTATTAATTAGACATTATTAAAACAAAGCAAAACATTACGGAGACAACCCTGGAAACTCCTATCCGTTCCCCAAACGTTGACAAAACTCGACTAAAACAGCGTCTTTAAAACTACAATCCCAAAACATTTACGCGAGAGAACATCAGAAGCCCTCCCCCCCCCCCCCTAAGTCACTCAAGATAACCTAAACTTCAACTTCCTAAAACAAATTTGCCCCCGCACTTATGAGCCTCACTCGCCGCCTCTGTAAAGCACTGGTACACAACTTTAAATTATCCTTTTTAAAATTAAAGTAGCGCATCATATGGCGCTGAAACAAATATTAATATTTTCAAAAAACTTTTAAATCACGCAGTTTGTCGCCTCTAAAATTACATTGGATTTCTAGTTAAATTCCAAACTACGTTTTGCATATCCAAGCACTGATACACACTCTAAATTATTTTTTTAGCATTGAAGCAGTGAATTTTATGGCGCTGAAGCAGATATTCATACTGTTACAAATCCTGTAAATAGAAATTATTGTAGTAACGTAACCTGTAAATAGTTTCCCGTAATGAATATACAACCCCTTTTCATTCCGCTAAAGTATACGACCCCCTATTTCCTTTTCTTTTCATTGATAAAATTTGATAACGGTCTACGCATTTCGAGAGGCAGTAAGAATGTTGTGGAAAATTCTTCGATGTTTATAAAAGCGTCCTGCGTGATAAAGAGGGGTGAGTTTCGCTGGAGATTTCGAACTGAGAGCGTATTTGCTCTGTTTATAGCGAGGCATTTCGCTGTGTTGTTTTCGTATTTGGAAGTAAATACGTGTGTAAACGTTGAGTTTACGGTGTTGTGTGATAATTGCTTAATTGCTGATGAATAATTTAGCAGTTGTTGAAGATCTTTCATGTACATAGTGTAAATAAATTTCCTGTGTTTTTATCAAGAACTGTGTCTTCATTTCAAGAAAGTGGAAGTCGCACCGAATCCGTTACAATTTGGCGCCCAACGTGGGGCTTCTTCTGGACTTTCTTGGAGTAAGTGTGACTTTGGACATTTTTTTTCATAAAGACTTTTTGAATTTGGACTTTATTTTTATAGTGATTACTCGCGCAATGGATGTACAATTAAAACAACTTCTTGACGCAATCAATTCTGTGAAGGGTGATATGGCGGTTAATCAAGAACAATTAAAAAATGAATTGGCGACTAACCAAGAACAATTGAAAAATGAATTGGCGACTAACCAAGAACAGTTAAATGGTGATTTAACTGCTAAAATTACTACAAGTCAAGATGAAATGAAAAGTGACCTAACGTCGATGAAAACCATGATGGAGAATCAACTAACCGCCATGGGAGATAAAGTTGATGCTCTGGAAGAAAAATTTG
Source organism: Uloborus diversus (assembly GCF_026930045.1). Lineage (NCBI taxonomy): Eukaryota > Metazoa > Arthropoda > Arachnida > Araneae > Uloboridae > Uloborus > Uloborus diversus. The sequence goes on along the minus strand of NW_026559097.1, from coordinate 60,606 downwards.
ATACTGTGGAAGAGCGTATCGCCAATGTGGAAAATAAGTTGGAAGAAGAAGACAAGAAATTTACTTCATTTAAGGAAGAAATAATTAAAGACATGGAAAGGAGATTGGCGACCGCGGAAAGCAGCTCTGTACAGTTTTGCGCTCCCACATCTGTTGCTCGACCGTCCATTAAACTGGCCACATTTGATGGGAAAAGTTCGTGGCAGGTGTACAAGACCCAATTCATGATAGTGGCGGAAGCGAACGGATGGGACTCTGCTACCAAGGCCTGCCATCTTGCAGCATCCCTGAGAGGTGACGCAGCGGACATTCTTCAGACCCTTCCGGACAGCCAGCGCCTGGATTTCGCCGCCCTCACATCTGCGTTAGAGCTTCGCTTCGGTGAGAAGTGCCAGAAAGATTTCAGCCGACTCCAGTTGAAGTCCCGTTTCCAGAAAACCGGGGAATCCCTGCAAGAGCTAGCGGCGGACATCGAGAGACTGTCTCATCTTGCTTTTTGCGACTGTCCTGCGGATGTTCGAGACAACCTGGCACTCAACTACTACATCGACGGGGTTCGAGATCCGGAAATCGAGAAAGCTCTACGGATGGCGGATGTCAAAGACCTGAATTCTGCTGTTGTGTATGCGATGAGATACGAGGCCGCCCAAGAAGCAACCCGTGTGGATCGCCATCTAATCAGGACTCAGGAAGCTGATGAGTCTGATTCCAGGTCGTCCCACCTCGCTGAACTTGAAAGACAACTCGGTGACTTGGCAAGACATCTGAGCAGCATAACAGCCCAAAAGAAACAAGAGCAGAAGTGCTGGAAATGCGGTAGTGAAGGACACCTGCGAAGGAGTTGTCCGGCTCGCCAAGCTACGCGAGGGAAGGAAATCACCACCACCAGAGCTCTGCAGATTTCCTCTTCTAGTAGTGGCAGTGATGGACTTTTCATTTACGCACATGTAAATGGGAACCCCTGCAGACTGATTGTCGACACTGGAGCCAATGTGACAATCATTAGGACAGATGTGGCTCGTGAATTTGGATTGAAACTGCTGTGGACATCGCCACGCGTTAGTCTCCAGACTGTGACAGGTGACAAAATCGAGATTGACGGTAAAGTGGACTTGGAAATAGTGTTTGGGAATGCCACCTACCATCATACGGCATTCGTCGCTAATATCACGGACCCCTTCATTCTCGGATTGGACTTTTTGAAGAAATATGGCTTCACTCTCGACTTCAAGACTAATGAGCTGCACTCGATGAGAGAAGACATAGCCGTTTTCCCTGCAGAAAGTGATGTAAAATCCGCTCATCAAATAATAGCCCAAACAGATTTATCGATTCCCTCAAGGTCAGAATCATTAATACCTGGCTCCCTTGAAGAAAGCAATAGTTTTCGATTTGGACTCATTGAATACCCTAACCTAAGCAATAGCCTAAAAGGAGTGCTGGTAGCATCTACGCTTGTGGACCTTTCTAAGGATGTAATTCCTGTGAGAGTCGCCAACGTGAGTGAAAGGCCAAGGAATATCCGAAAAGGTGAAGTGTTGGCAACTTGTACTCCAGTAAACTGCATCATTAGAAGAATCAATTCCCCTGAGACTGTGTCTTCCGAGTCCTTGACATCGAAGTTAATTGGGAGTGCGCCGTTATCGAATGATCAAAGAACTGCTGCGGAACAATTGGTGGATGACTTCAAGCATCTGTTTTCATCTACATCGGAGGATGTGGGCCGGACGAATTTAACGCAGCATAGGATCTACACTGGAGAACACCCCCCTATTAAACAGCATCCAAGACGACTACCGTTCGCTAAGAAGGAAGAGGTTGAAGCCCTCCTGAAAGAGATGAAGGAGAATGATGTAATCGAACCTTCATCCAGTCCTTGGGCCTCTCCCATCGTCTTGGTCTGAAAGAAAGATGGCTCCACCAGACTTTGTGTCGATTACCGACGGCTGAATGAAATCACCAAGAAAGACAGTTACCCTCTTCCACGGATAGACGACACCTTGGACACTCTTTCCGGACACAAGTGGTTTTCGACCCTGGACTTGAAGAGCGGCTACTGGCAGGTTGAGATACACCCTGATGACCGAGAGAAGACAGCGTTTACAACTGGACAAGGCTTATGGCAGTTTAAAGTGATGTCCTTTGGCCTCTGCAATGCACCAGCTACGTTCGAGCGTCTTATGGAGACAGTGTTAAGAGGACTTTCCTACGAATCCTGTCTGGTCTAATTAGACGATATCATCATCGTGGGACGCAGTTTCGAAGAACATCTGGCAAATCTTAGGAAGGTGCTGCAAAAGCTTAAGGAAGCCAATCTGAAGTTAAGCCCGTCCAAATGTAATTTGTTCCGCCTGGAAGTCAACTACCTTGGTCACATCATCTCGTCTGAAGGTGTACAAACCGATCCAGAAAAGGTATCTGCTGTCAAGAGTTGGAGTCGTCCCGAAAACATCCATCAGCTGCGAAGTTTCCTGGGGCTCTGCACGTACTACAGGAAGTTTGTGAAGGGTTTTTCCAACATTGCACGACCTTTGCATAAGCTGACGGAGAGCAAGCAAAAGTTTGAATGGTCCAAAGAATGCGAAGATGCATTTCTACGACTGAAGGAGGCTTTAACATCAACGCCTATTCTCTCATACCCTCAGCCTGGAAAATCCTTCATCCTAGACACTGATCCGAGCCACGAGGGCATCGGAGCTGTTTTATCCCAAGAAATTGACGGCCATGAACATGTCATCGCTTACTGGAGCAAATGCTTATCAAAGTCGGAGCGAAATTACTGCGTCACCAGAAAGGAGTTACTGGCCATAGTGAAAGCTGTAGAACACTTCCATCATTACCTCTACGGCCGAAAGTTTCTGCTTCGGACAGATCATGCCTCGTTAACTTGGCTTTTGAACTTCAAGAATCCAGAAGGCCAGATAGCCAAGTGGATACAGCGGCTCCAGGAATATGACATGGAGATGAAGCACCGAAAAGGGTTGTCTCACGGTAATGCAGACGCTTTATCAAGGAGACCCTGTCCTGAGAACTGCCACTATTGTTCCCGAATCGAGAAACAGTATGGAACGACTAGCCCTACCGCCTATCAGGTGACAGTGACTCCAATATCATCAGAACCTGATCCATGGAGTGACGGCCAAGTTCGAAAAGATCAACTTGAAGACCCCGACATAAAACCAATTTTGGAGTTCATGGAAAGTGGCAGTCGGCGCCCTAGCTGGCAGGACGTTTCCATCTTCAGCCCTGCAACAAAAACATACTGGGCTTTATGGAACTCACTCCATTTACGGAACGGCGTACTGTACCGAAAATGGGAATCTGATGACGGCAAAACGTCTAGGTGGCAGTTACTACTTCCCCGATCAAGGATTTCAGATGTTCTGAAAGAAATACATAGTAGTGCGACTGGAGGACATTTTGGTGTCTTGAAAACCCTCAATAAAGTTCGGGAGCGCTTCTTCTGGAGCAAGGCGAAGGATGACGTGGAGAAGTAGTGCCATTCTTGTGACGCCTGTGCTGCTCGTAAAGGACCGAAGAAGAGAAGCAGAGGGAAGCTACATCTGTACAACGTTGGAGCTCCTTTCGAACGAATTGGGATCGACATCCTGGGTCCTCTACCAAGAATTGCTGATGGGAACAAATACATTCTTGTTTCCATTGACTACTTCACCAAATGGCCCGAAGCGTATCCCATTCCAGATCAAGAAGCTACCACCGTAGCAGAGACTCTAGTCCAACACTGGATCTCGAGATATGGAACACCTTTGCAGATTCATTCCGATCAAGGGAGGAATTTCATCTCTGCTGTGTTTAAGGGCCTATGTCAAATTTTCGGAATTGAGAAAACTAGGACAACACCACTACACCCACAATCGGACGGCATGGTGGAGAGATTTAACCGCACAATCCTGAATAATCTCTCGCTTATGGTATCCAGAAATCAACAGGATTGGGACAAGAAGCTACCTTTGTTCCTGCTGGCCTACCGCAGTGCTGTCCACGAGACTACCGGATATGCCCCATCTCAGATGCTCTGCGGACGAGAGCTTCGGCTACCTTGTGATCTCGTCTTCGGTCGTCCTCCGGATGCGCCTGCATCGCCTGAGGAGTACATCCAGGATCTCCAGGACCGATTGGAAGACGTTCATAACTTCGCACGAGAGCGAATCAACATCGCGGCGGAGAAGATGAAGACCCGATACGACACAAGGTCTACTGGACATGAATTCAACGAAGGCGACAAGGTTTGGTTATGGAATCCCATCCGACGGAAAGGTCTGTCACCCAAATTGCAGTCGCATTGGGATGGACCCTACAAAGTCCTTAACCGACTAAATGACGTCGTAGTGAGAATCCAAAAATCACCTAATGCAAAACCTAGGGTTGTACATTATGATCGGTTAGCCCCATACTATGGCAATAGTTCATGAGTATTACGTAAACAACCATGGTTGATAACATAAAAGTTGTAGATAATTTTTGCTTTTAATGTTTAGTAATATTTCTTGTTATTATTGTGTTTCCTATGCATTATTGGTTATTATTTAATGTGTGTATTTGTGAACTTGTGATAGAAGTTTGGCACCCTTTCTGGGGATTGTACTGCCCGGGACGTGCAGTCCTTAGGAAGGGGGCAATGTTACAAATCCTGTAAATAGAAATTATTGTAGTAACGTAACCTGTAAATAGTTTCCCGTAATGAATATACAACCCCTTTTCATTCCGCTAAAGTATACGACCCCCTATTTCCTTTTCTTTTCATTGATAAAATTTGATAACGGTCTACGCATTTCGAGAGGCAGTAAGAATGTTGTGGAAAATTCTTCGATGTTTATAAAAGCGTCCTGCGTGATAAAGAGGGGTGAGTTTCGCTGGAGATTTCGAACTGAGAGCGTATTTGCTCTGTTTATAGCGAGGCATTTCGCTGTGTTGTTTTCGTATTTGGAAGTAAATACGTGTGTAAACGTTGAGTTTACGGTGTTGTGTGATAATTGCTTAATTGCTGATGAATAATTTAGCAGTTGTTGAAGATCTTTCCTGTACATAGTGTAAATAAATTTCCTGTGTTTTTATCAAGAACTGTGTCTTCATTTCAAGAAAGTGAAGGTCGCACCAAATCCGTTACAATACTTTTAAAAAATGTTTCGATTTCGAAATTTTCCGCCCCTAAAATCTGACACCCTAGGCAGCCGCCTAGGTTGCCTACCCCAGGAGGCGAGCCTGGAGCAACACTATACATCTCAAGAAAATTGCTTAAAATATAAAACAAATAGATCAACATCAAGACCAGTTGCGCTGAACTGATGTGCGTGCTGAGAGCTGAGGAAGGGCATTTGGAGATGTATCCCCCCCCCCCGAAACTCAGAATTTTTTTTTCTTTTCACTATAGAACAGGTCTAAAATTGTCCCACCTAAGCATCCACCTAACTCCCCCCCCGCTCAAAAAAAATCTATGTACGCCCCTGACTGGAAATATGTTGTTAAACTTTTGATTCATCTTCACTTTTAATCCATTTTTCCATTCTCGCCAAGTGAGCGAAACATTTTCTTTCCAAAAGTCACGTGACGTGACTTACACTACTAGTTAAAAAACCTACTATACTCGCGTCTAGTTCGATACGTTGCATCAGTTTTTCATTGTCGCGGAGCTAGGGTTACCAGAGCAAAGTTTCGGGTTTTGCCAAAAATAATATTCTATTTAATAAACAATTCACGTGTGCCGCTAATAATTGTTTGCAGTGAAAAAGCACCAAACGTGATAACTCGCCAAAAAAGCAACCACTCAAACACGCGCTCTGATCCAAAATGGCCGATCTTAAGCTCATGCGTCGACTCGTCTATCTTAATATATAAAAATCAATGTCCTGAGATAACATATATACATATATATATATATATATATATATATATATATATATATATATATATATATATATATATATATATATATATATCAACGCACAGCCGAAACCGCTGAAGCGTCAGACTTGAAATTTGGCAGACATGTCCGCATGATTACGAAAGTAACCACTAAGAAAGGATTTTTCGAAATCTCAATTAGTTCAGGAGAAATTCGGAACTCCAGCGCTCGAATACGCTACCTTGCGGTGATTTATAAAACTGCGTCTGCACCTAAAACATTGCCACGTTGCGCATCACGTGTGTCTGTTGACGTAAACACAGGCAGTTTGTTCTGAGTATTTATTAACGCAATCGATGTGTCTTAGTTTGCTTTCAGCTACAGAAATTAATTCGTCCCTTAGTAGTATTCTCGAGCTTCTCAAAATAATGTTAGTTTTTCTTATTTCTTTCAAAAAAGTATTAAATGGTGGAAGCGTAAACAAGAAAAGTCTGGATTAACAAAATTGGATAACGTAATACCAGGTAAAATTTTTTATTGTTTTGTATGAATTTGTAAGAATATGAGTTTTTTTTAATCTTAAATTAATTTAACTAATCATATTTTACAGCAGCATTTAGTTGGAATGGACAGTATGCAAAATATTTTCTTGAATTTATTATCGTAGAACAAAATGAAAAATGTTTAACCGAGAAAGAATTTACTTTATTCCTTTTATTCTCAGCTGAAAGGTTTCGCCAAATTTGTTTAGGGTTATAGTAGTTTTAGTATTGTGCAAGCAAAGTAGCCTTGGCGAGTTTTCGCATTTTTAGTTAAACCATTTTTAATTTTTATCATGAGTGGAATAAAATGATAGTAAGATTACAGAATTCGATAAGCAAAAAGAAATAATGGTCAATCAACTGAAAAGAAAACTACCACCATATATAAACTGTGAGTACACATTTTATTTATTTTGTTCTGAGTGAATTTGAATCAGTTTTTCAATTCGATGGAAAAAAAAACGAACTTAACAACATTGACTGGACACTTTTCCTTAACCTAATTCCACATAAATGATTTAAATAACCTTTGTTACTACAGTATCCTACTGAAATAGACAGTATGCAAATAAATTTTCTTGAAAATATTTATCGCAGAACAGATTGAAAAATCCAGAAAGAACGTTAAGAATTTGAACAATAAAAAATAAAAGTTCGCCAAAAATCTGTTTATAGGCTTATGGTTTTAAAATTATGTGAAAGAATAATGTATCTTGACAAGATTTCGCATATCAGGTAAATCATTTCCATGACGAATGAATTAAATGCATGATTTCTTTGGATATCCAATCATATAGTCATAGAAATAAATTATCTAGTGTTAAACGTTACTCTTGACAGTCTGCCACGTATGTGCACTATGTGACAAAAATGTCAACAAATGCTGGAAATGTCACGAAACTGAACTTAATATGTACTAATGTATAGAAAAAACGGTACAAAATGAAAATGCCGTTCGAAGCGAACCAAAAATTTATGAATTCCGAATTCAACATCGTGAAAATTGCTGCTTCAGAACAACTTACTGTGTGTTCTGCATTAATTGTTTACTTTCGTAATACTTTTTGGTTTCTAATCTCTTTCTATATGGGTCAGAATAACCAAAAGACTTTGAAAAATCTTTTCAAATGAATAAAGCGAAAAAATCATACATACGAACAAAAATCACAACACTTTTAGCATTTTCTTCGTTACCACATGCGTTTGTTTTAGTTTTCAATTCCGCCATTAGACAGTGACTGCAGTGCCCCCTATAGTTCGTTGGAGTTGCGAATTAATTAAAACCCCTTAATTTCTGCGAAATTAAAATCTGTCATTGAAATTCAAATCCCTTATTTTCGAAGGCTTTCCTCCATTCAAATCATTATTCAGTACTTCATCTCAACTTTTGGTCGTAGCGAACTATAAATTTGATATTGTTTTTGTTTCTCGCGTGATTCTTCGAGGCTTTTCTCAAGTCAAATCATAATGTTTCTGTCTTTTGCTTTCGTTTTTTCAAAACTAGAAACAAAGTTTTTAAGAACATCATCACAGGCGGACTATCCTTTTGAATTTAGAAGAGTGCAGTTTCCTGTTAAAGTTTGCTTTGCAATAACCATTAATAAGTCACAAGGACATACATTAAAAGTAGCAGGGATCGATTTAAGAGAAGACTTTTTTTCACACGGCCAATGTTATGTAGCTTGCTCCAAAGTCATCAAGCAGCTTAATAACTTTAGCACCAGAAAAAAAAACTAAAAATGTTGTATACAAAGAAGTTCTTGCTTAAACATAGGTATAACAATAAAATGTGGATGGCCTGTGTTTGCAAAGATAATCAATACTTTAAAAGGATCGTTAGTAACAGTTAAAGATCGGTTAAGGACAAGGGCATATATATAAGGAGTCCAGGGGCCCCGGGATCCTCCCCAAATGAGAAAAAGTTATAGGTAATAAGTAATTATTATAGGGGATTTTCGAAACTAGGTGCACTAAGCACTGTTAACCTCTTCTAATTCCATTACCCGAGCAATGCCGGGTACGGGAATGCTAGTATAGTATGAAAAACAAGAAAAACCTTATTAATCATTACATTAATAAGCAGCGATGGCAACATTGAAATTAATATGCGCCAAAATTCAAGCAATGGACGACAATTTGAGCAAAATGAATGTTGATTCTAATTCTGGTAAGTTTAACGTATTTTTTCAATTATTGAGATCGGTAAATATGATCAAACGATCCTTTCATGTATGTGTGAACTGCGTCAATGCATAAGGAGAAAACCACTACACCCAGTCCAGGGTTCCCCGTACTAAGCGTTTTTAACCGGTTTGAAGGACCCCGAAGGAACCTCTTTTTTTTAACCAGACCAGAAGACGAACAACCCCTAGCGGTATTGATTTGGAGTGGGTACCTGGAGGACTTTGTGCCCGCGATAGGGGTGCCTACCTTCGATCGGCTGACATAGAACCCGGGGCCCTCGCTGTCACGAGCCCAACGCCTTACCGATCAGGCAACCACCACACACACAACCAGAGTGGAAAACCATCAAAAGTTATTCAATGTATCTTTTTGCCCTGTATGGTACAATTTGCTCCACAATATCATGAATTAGGAAAGATTTCGATAATTGGGAACTGAATAATTGGGAAGATTCCCAATTATCGAAATATCCCCATGAATTAGACTTTCAAAATGGTGTAATACGAAATTGCAGTGATTAATAGGGGTCCCTTTTAAAAGCAGGCTTGGCAAAGTTGGGTGGAGTATTGGGATTCTTCGCAATTTTGCCAGTTATACCCGCGAATTTCTAGACGCCAAAGGCTAAGAGCTAAATGGATATCAGCCTTACAGATATTGCCATAAAAAACTAGTTATTGCCCAACATTTGGCCACCACACCAAAATTCTAATTCTAGTTATCGAAATATCCCTTAGATTAGCATAAATAGTGTTGTTTAATTTAGTTGGCTGTTTTTTTTTTTTTTTTTTTTTTTTTTTTTTTTTTTTGAACATTTATGGAGCTCTTAGTATTACTTATAATGCGTGAAATACACCGCCAGCTGTCATTTCCGACTGCAGTTTCGTGCTTATTCAGCCCAGCATAGGAAAGTGACTGAACTGGAGATGGAAAACCTCTTACGGAAGCCAAGAGTACCAAACAAACCGGTAGTTAACACATAATTAGCACTGACCAGACGAGTGACCCATGCAATGGTTCGGTTCAACTCGAAGATTGAAGACAAGGCTGGTATATTCAGTAAATTACCGCCCAATTAGCCAGGGCTAAAGCAGAAATACATGAAATACACCACCAGCTCAGTCATTTCCAGCCGAGGACTGCAGTTTCGTGTAGTCACTTTCCTATGCCGGGCTGATGAGTGCTAAATAAGCACGAAACTGCAGTCCTCGGCTGGAAATGACTGAGCTGGCGGTGTAATTCAGTAAATTACCGCCCATTAGCCAGGGCTAAAGCAGAAATATTTAGCCCTGGCTAATGGGCGGTAATTTACTGAATATACCATGCCTTGCCTTCAATCCTCGAGTTGAACCGAACCATTGCTTCGGTCACTCGTCTGGTATGCGCTAACTCTATATTAGCTACCAGTTTGTTTGGCACTCTTGGCTTCCGTAAGAGGTTTTCCATCTCTAGCTCAGTCACTTTCCTATGCTGGGGTGATGAGTGCTAATAAGCACGAAACTGCAGTCCTCGGCTAGAAATGACTGAGCTGGCGGTGTATTTCACGTATTTTTGCTTTAGCCCTGGCTAATGGGCGGTAATTTACTGAATATTACTTATAATGGTTCTTTTTATTTATTTGGCGATTTTTTTTTTCATTTCAATTTAACTACTGGCATGGTTGTGGCATTTCAGCACGGCAAAAACTTTTGAAAACTCGCCAGGTGTACGTTCTACGTTACCATAACTCTGCATTCTACCAATCAACGCCGAGGTAAAAATCTGTAAGCCATATGTAGGGGAACATTGGGCAATGTGAAATAGCGGGGCAAAGTGAAATGGTGAAATATTTACTGAGCGTTTAGCTCCACCTATCTGGTATTATTTTAACTGTATAGTACCATATGAAGTTTATTCCAGTCAGGAAAAAAATACCACCGAAGATTAAAGCATTTGGTAATAACGGCAATTTAAAAAAAAAAAAAAAAAATGATACTTACATTGTAATATTTTGGTGTAGGTCAAAAATTATTTTTATTATTATAAAATTATAAAGTTCTTATTTTTAACATTTTAAATATTAATTGAGACCTCCTGATATTCAATGCAGTATTAATTTGGTTAATATTAAGCTTATTGGTATTTTAAATAAATTGTACAATATTAAGCATATACTGGGCAAAGTGAAATAGTTTGTTTCATTTACTCACTCAATCATCCTCATCTAAATAATAGCCGATGTTCGAGTAACCTGCGTGTTTCGCCAATGAATGCGTGTTTCGACATTCGTGCCACGGCATGATAATTTGATAATGTGCTTTGGTAAGTTTCAAAACAAATTTCAGATTTATTCATTTTGAAAAATCTCAGTCATCTTAACCATGTCACTTTGCCCCACATTCCCCTATAGAACATTTTTTCGTTGCTAATAGGGTCGTTTCCGAAATTTTAAAAGTGTTTTTTTTTTCTGAAAGAGCATGCTTAAAAACATATGATTTGATAATTTTTTAAATAATTTGACAAAATTTAGTATTTTTTAACATTTTTTTTTTAAATCAGTGCCCAGATTCAATTTTATTTTTTACACTTCTGCACATAACATCACAAGTGATAAAATGCCATTCACTGATGCCTTTAGCGCAGAGCGCAATACTTAATTCTCTTCTTTACTCATATGCAGTGGCAACGATATGGTTGATGTTGATAGCAAAGCGTAGAGCGAAATTTTTGATTCGCTTCTGAATGGTCATAACCTGGTTGAATGTGTGCCAAAGTACATCACTTGCGACGTCATAAAAACCATACCCTGTTTGAAAAATCGGACATTTTAAAAAATAAATTAAAAATTAAATGTTAACTTAAATTAAAAATTAAATGCCGGGAAAATAAAAGTATTTTCTTTGTCCATGTTTTTTTTTTCTTTGCTCATTCTATCTATCAACTTTAGCTACTAAAAGTAATACTTTTGACTGAAAGAACAACCTCATTGAGGCAGAGTTCTAGTCAGGGGGCTACGGGGGAAGAAACTGCATTTTGTGATAAAATTATGAAACTTGGCACGTTTTTAGACATTGTAAAAACAAAAGTTTTAGGAAGGGAAGACATTTCAAAATCCCCCCAAAAAACTCCTGGCGGATATTCAAACGTTCTTAAATGACCATTCAAAGGTTTGTTTCAAGTTTTAAAAATTACTAGCTTTGTTTATGATTTTTAGTTTCTAGTTTTATTCTTAGTTTTGTAATCAAATTTTATTAGTAAATTTAAAAATAATATGATCGAATTGTCTACTATTTCGGATTTCTTAGGTTCGGATTAATGGGGTCTACTGTAAAGGAGTTGATTTTCTTTAATATAGTGCTTTAAAATACATATAAAAAAATTATCAAAAGACCCCTCAAAAAATGTTCAAGACTTTGATTAATTAAAGTTATGTTTAAAAAAAATCAAAATTTTAAAAATTGATATTAAAATTAGGAGCTTTAGAGATATTTTGATGACTTTTTACGCTTAAGTACCCATAATAGAACTCCCAAAAGAATATACAGTGGGTATTTTTCTAAAAAATAGAAAATAAAATTTTTTTTGGATTGTTGACCAAAAATGGCCGGCGGGGGGGGGGGGGATATGAAATGTCTCCCCTTCCAAAAATGTTTGTTAGTACATTATCTACATGCATGCCAAGTTTCATGATTTTATCACAAAATGCAGTTTCCGGCTATGTTTTCTACCGTAGCCCCTCTACTATTCGGTAAGGTGGTCTTGGCGAGTTTTAAAAAATTTAACTTTGGCCTCGAAGCCCTTCCAAAAGGACAAAGTGAGTAAGTCGACAAAAGTCGAACAGAACAAGTCAGAAATTTGCAACAGGTGCTTTTGGTCACATTTGCGGATCCCGAAATCGTGAAGTTTGCCAGTGCTGTTCTAGAAGTCACCAGACGCTGTTCTACAGCCAATCCATTATCGTTTTCAACCAAAGCGTGAAATCGTGCGTAAACAGAAAATGGTTTCGCGGCGCTCTTTTATATTGCGTTAGAATCGTGGCACACTCGCGTGCATTCAAGAAAATAATATAAGAGGGCAAAGGGAGCAAAAAAGGAATGAATTATATGCAGTTTAAGATTTTGACGAAAATGTGAGGTTAAAAACTGTGAGGATTGTTAATATTATTTTTTTTAATTGTTATTTACTTTTTTTTTCTCTTACATCAAAAACATGCATAAGAAGGAATAACTTTTGCGAACACTTTCAAGTTTTGGTGGAATTGCTCGTTTTAAGACGCACTGAAAACTGAACACTATTTCACATATTTTTAAGTCTCTCTTTCTCTATCGTCAAAAAGTGGTGGAAGGAATCGACTAAAGTTAGACATTCATACTATATACTCCGATGGGAACGGGTGCACCCGCGTGCATTGAGCTTAACACTAAAAGAGGAGAGCGAACTAATCGGTCCGTTTTTTGCCCAAGCGAGTATGGCAAAAGATTCGCACTTTTAACATTTAAACTCAAGTTTTATCATGTAAAGTCTTTTGCCGTGCATTTTTCAAATCCTTAATATGTTCAAATCGTTGTGGCAAAAGAAGCGATCTTTTGCCATTAAACAAGATGTTTTATAATACAATTGGTTTTGCCAAACTCGCTCGAAATTCAGACCGTGAGCCTCAGTGTAGAAGAATGGGAAGTTCTCTCTCCTCTTAGTGTTATAGCTCAATGCCCGCGTGAGAGCCCAAAAAATGAGATTGCTATTCGGAAGTTTTTCCGTTTAGCGCGACTGCTGTATCTCAGAAACGTGTAAACACCTTAGAGCATAAATATAAATGGAGGGAGCAAGTCCAAAAGCTGAGGCTACGACTCCAAGTCGCGTGACTGAACAACAATGAATGGAGATACGTTTTGGGTGAAATAGCGAAAGAAACCTGATTTCTTTCAATGCTTTGCTTCAAATATCTATCAAGTGAGTTGGTGTCTGTGGCTCACGCAAGAAAGTATTCACTCCCTCCATTTTATCTCCTTTCAATGGTAAATACACGATTATCCACGGAATATGCTGGCACGGAAACCGCGGATAAGCGAATTTTGCGGATAATCCGCAAAATAGGTTTAAAAAAAAACGCTATTAGTGTGTGAAATAACTTCAGTAACCAAAAACTAGCGCATACATTAATACCTAAAAATGATAAAAATGTATGAAAAAAATGTAAACGCTTTAAAAGGATCGCTCATTTTTGCATTGGATTACACGCATACGCCAGCAAATCCAATAAACAGATAAATTGAAACAGATCAATCTACTTTACACCATAAACTTGTTGGAAAAAATAGAGGAAGGGAATTTTTTTGAATAAAACTGGTCTCATCACTCGTTTACGCGCGTAAGTTGTGCAGATCTAAAAATCAGTGAGTTCTAAAAATAATTTTTGTACTTGTTCTGTTCAAATGAGTACATTTTTTTCCTGCATTCACAGTTGATCATCGCCATTTTTTTTTAAATTCTATTAAAAAGTCTTATTAAAAGTTTTTAAAATTCTATTTAAAAGTTATTGCGGACATACGCATCTCGCCATAATAGCAAGTAATGTTCTAATTTTTCACCTGTTCTTTTTTGCCTTCTGTTAAAAAATTAATAAAATGTTAATCCTCCCTTTTCTCATGTGCACCAAGTGTGACAACTGAGCAATTCTTTTCATGTGGCTTTGTATTTCTTTTTTAACCGACTTCAAAAAAGGAGGTTATGGTTTCGTATTGCGGCTTTTTATGTGTGTTTTCGAATTATTCCAACACTACTGAACCGATTTGAATTTTTTTTTTTGGAAGGGTATACTTCCCAGATGGTCTCATTGTAATTTGGTCTGGATCTAATAAGGGGTCCCGGGGAAATCCAAGAAACTTTAAATTTCATACGTCATGGTCACTTGGTGTTGCTGTGATCGATGTATTTTCACACCTAAGGTTTTGGCTTTCTCTTAAACGATATTTAATTCTCGCGTCACATGGTGATTAATTCTCTCAACGCTGCGCCGCATGGTAATTTTTTACTATAGGTGAATTTATTACTGCGTAGCAAAGCAGTAAATCTTTACTAATATTATGAAGAGAGAGAGCGGATTTCTGTGTGTTTATATGTTCGAGGTAATCTCCGGAACCACTGCACCTATTTGAAAAATTCTTTCACTATATGAAAGATGCTTTCTTGCTGAGTAACATAGGGTAACCCGGGGTAAAATGGGTATAAAAAACAGCATTTTTAATTTCAGTGACCCATAGCAGAAATATCATGAAATATAATTGTGTTTTTGTTGCATATTCTATACATTGTGTATCTTAGGTCTAATTTGGGCATATTTTGTATTAACTTTTTGCTTTAAATTTAGTGTAAAGGGGTATACCTATTTTACCCCTGTGTATACCCATTTTACCCCATGCTTCGGGGTAAAATGGGTATACACCGGGGTAAAATGGGTATATGCTGTTTAAAGTTGAACTACACTGTAACTAATGGAGAATTTTTTTTTTAAATTGAGTTCGAGTATAATTGCATTGGAGGAGAAAAACCTTAATCCAAAACAACCACAAAAAATGTTTACAGAACCAAATTTATGAAAAAAAGGTGCATTGGCAAAGACTTGCAGTTTGGCTGAGATAGTATTTTTATAACTTTGTGATGCCTGCACAACATCAATGTCATTTTTCTTGGGGAGCACATAGGATAATTTGGCAGATGATTTTGTAGCAAACTTCTCAGTATATTCACTTTCAGCTGAGATTTCAGTGATTAAATCTATGAATTGCACAAATTTAACAACGGCCCTGTCGCCAATTGCTGGAATTAACAACTAGGAGAATCACTAGTTTTCACTTCTACTTCATTAGTTACTTTATAAATTATTGTTAATGTTTTTTTTTTAATTTATTTATTTTATGTGTATTTATTTTTTCTGCTTTTGTTTGTCTCCTGCCTGTTTGTGTACAATCTTGCAGCCACCTGCTCTGTAATTACAACATCTCCCACCTTTGTTTAGACTCTTACTTTTTTTTATTTGGAAATTTTTCATTTCCTTACCAGTGCTAAAAAATGGCTGTGAACCAAGAGGTATAGTAGGAGGATTTAGTTATTCAGTACAACTTTGCTATGAGGCATAAGGATTCTGTTGTGATTGTATGTGAGGTTGTACTTAGACTATGTTCTGGGAATGGGGTTGGTGGTTTTAAAAGGAAATTAAAAAGACAGCATATTAGCTATCAACACTTACTATGTTTTATAATGTGTAGCAATGAACAATATACATAATAAACTTACAGTAAATTACTAACCTACAGTAATCATGAACTATATCGATAATAATAAAAAAATATAATACCTTTAAGTACTAAGGGCATAAGTTATAGTAATTAAAATACAGCAAATAAATGAAGAGTGATTATTTATAAAACTTTTTAAAAACATACTTTTAGTTTAAAAGATGAATAATATGTAACATTTGTCTTGCAAAGATAATTAAGTTTTTTAATCTTCATGCATTCATGTCTTTAACTCGAAAATGTTGGCTATACCCATTTTACCCCGTGCAACTAAAAGTACTACAAAATTTTTGTAAATATTAAAATTTACTTATTTTTTGAGTTTTCTGTTAGAAAAATTCTTTTTCTATTAAATCCAAATAAAAAACTTCCAAAACTCTTCCTGTAAATTTTTCTAGAAAGAATTTATCACTCACTATAAACGCATTGCTTTGTGTTCTGAAAAATAAAATTGTTGCTGAGCCTGGTAAATGAGTTGCTGGATTTTTTTTCCTCAAGTCAAAATATTGCCTGATATGTAAACATTTTCATCATATTTATTTATTTTAAAAAAATGTTGTCCAGTAGAATAAAATCAAGAAAAATGCAACTATACCCATTTTACCCCGGCTACCCATTTTACCCCGGGTCCCCCTAGACTATAATTCGAAACAATCCGATAAATAGTTATTTTTTAAATTCAAATTTAGACCCAAATTTCACGTAAATTGCCTATTATTGGCTAGTAAAGTGGTGAAAAATTGCTTGCACATATTAATATTATATGTCGTTAAAAAGGGTAGAATTTTCTGCGTTCTAAACAATTTATTTCAATGCTCTAACTTAATTCGGAACTCCAGCGCTTGAATACGCTACCTTGCGGTGATTTACAAAACTACAAAAGAAACTAAAACATTGCCATGCTGCGTTCCACGTGTGTCTGTTGACGTAAACACAGGCAGTTTGTTCTGAGTATTTATTAACACAATCGATGTGTCTTAGTTTGCTTTCAGCTACAGAAATTAATTCGTCCCTTAGTAGTATTCGGAACTCCAGCGCTCGAATACGCTACCTTGCGGTGATTTACAAAGCTGCAAATGAAACTAAAAGATTGCCACGTTGCGTTCCACATGTGTCTGTTGACGTAAACATGGGCAGTTTGTTCTGAGTATTTATTAACGCGATCGATATGTCTTAGTTTGCTTTCAGCTACAGAAATTAATTCGTCCCTTAGTAGTATTCTCGAGCTCCTAAAAAATAATGTTAGTTTTCATTATTTCCTTAATAATTGGTGAAAGCGAAAATTCTGGATTAACAAACTTGGATAACGTTATACAAGGTAAAAAATTTTATTGTTTTGTATGAATTTGTAAGAATATGGGGTTTTTTTAAATCTTAAATTAATTAAACTTACCATATTTTACAGCAGCATTTAGTTGGAATGGACAGTATGCAAAATATTTTCTTGAATATATTATCCTAGAACAAAATGAATAACCGAGAAAGAATTTACTTTATTCCTTTTATTCTCAGTTGAAAGGTTTCGCCAAATTTGTTTAGGGTTATAGTTTTAGTATAGTGCGAGCAAAGTAGCCTTGGCGAGATTTCGCGTTTTTAGTTAAACCGTTTTTAATTTTTATCATGAGTGGAATAAAATGGTAGTAAGATTACAGAATTCGATAAGTGAAAAGAAATAATGGTCAATCAACTGAAAAGAAAACTACCACCATATATCCGTGAGAATTTTGTTGACGATTTGCGTAACATGACACAATTAAATCGTAACTCAGAAATTAGAAAAATCGAAACAGAAAATTTTTAAATTAACCGATTCGGGAATTCGAGAGAAATAACTCAGCTACAAATGGAAAACAATAAGCGCTAGCCAAGGAAGGCAAAAAAGTATCATCTTCTTTCGATAACAATTTGTAATGTCATATTGAATTTTCTAGCATTAATTGTTATTCTTGTCAGGCCACAATTATCATTTAGTTTTATCAAGATTTGATAAATATCGAATTCAACATCGTGGAAATAGCTGCTTAGAACTACGAACTACGTAGTTTGCATTAATCTTTGACGTTTAGTAATGCTTCTTGAATTCTCATTTCTTTCTACGTGGGCCAGAATATCCACAAGACTTTGAAAATTAATTTAGGTACAGATGTGATATACCCCCCCCCCCATTTGGCGACATTTGATTTTTTTGCACAAAATTAAAATATTTTTCTCGCCAATGAGGCGATAATTTTTTATGCATGGCATCCCTGGCCAAACTAACCTGTGTTTAGCAACCCGAAGGCAATCTTACAGATCTGTTCAAACTTGTTTACTTGGGTTTGGGTTTCACGCAGGAGAGATACGTGGTGTTGGTTGTTTCGTGCAATATACCTTACAGGAATGCTTATTTTATGTTAGTTTAAATTCAGTAGTTGTGTTTTGAAGTAAAAACATAGAAAATGCCAGTTTCTTCAAACTTGAAGGTTAATTAAAAGTTAACTCCAACGTTTAGTGTATCTGTAACGTGACATTGTCATATGATGTATCGTTTTAGACTGAGTGTGAATATTTATACCATATAAAAAGGTAAGTTCTTTATTTTAGAATTCAAAAAAAAAACCTCTCACTTCCAAAATTCTTTGTTTTTACAAATCCTTGAGGGGTTCTTGTAGTTTTTAACTTTATTTTTACTGTATGTAAATTAATTTTACAGAAATAGTACGGTTAATTTGTTCTAAAAGTTAATTCTTATCGATGCCACGAACTATTTAGACATTCTATTAACGTGCCTCCTTTAGGTACTGAATTTTATGTTAACAATTGAAAGTTCTTTCGGTTGTACTCTTAAAAATGCTGAATTTTATTAATAAATATGCACAATAATGGTGCATATTTCACACTTAAAACTGTGTCATTATTGTACACTGAACGGAAGGAGCCACGATTGGGTGTCTCCATGAAAATATACATAACTGTGACCATACTCCGACTGTAATGTATATTAACAGTCGGAGGGATAACGGACCGAGCCAGAGGTCTCATAGCCGAGGTCTCATTACGAAAGAACTATGAGACCGAGGTCTCGTATCCCGGAAAAATGATGAAAAAAAATAATTAATGCATTAATTTCGACTTGTAATTAATACAATAATTTATTTCATTGTATTTTAATATGTTTACAAAAAACCCCGGCCCTGTACATTTTTGAAGCATATATTCGTGATGTTTTTTGTTGTGCTTTTATGTTGTTTTTATATATATTGTGTTCTGAAGTGCTTTGATCATGTTTTTTTTATCTGATTTTTTCCTGTTGGCGCTAAAAAAGCATCGCTAAGAACGATGTATGACATATGTCGTCATACATCGTTTTCTTAACGACGCTTTCTTGGCGCCAACAGGAAAAAGTCGCCAAGGGTGGGGTATATCACATCAGTTCCTTAATTTAAAAAGAATAAAGCGAAAGAATCATACGTACGAACAAAAATCACAACACTTTAAGCATTTTCTTCGTTACCATGTGCGTTTGTTTTAGTTTTTAAGTCCGCCATTAGACAATGACTTCAGTGCCCCCTATAGTTTGTTGGAGTTGCGAATTACGGCGGGAGTAATTTGCGTTTTTAGCTCGAACTTTTTTAGGCTTAGCTGAAATTTAGGAACTACTTTCTTTATTAAATCTATCAATAAAAAGTGAAGGAATTGTCCCACAGTTTTCTTTTTGACAGCATTGGAAAAAGCGAGATTTTTACTCCAGATCTCTCTCGAACTTGGTCGAAAAAATTAGCTTCTATCTTCAAAGGGAAGAAAGTTACAAGCGTTTATAAATCAACTTCGAAATATATCATTTTGATTCAGTTTGTCAACCATTTTATTTTCGCGTTTCCATGGTTACGCTTTTTGAATCCATTGTATATTTTCTTATTTTGCATCTGATTTCTTAAACTTATTTCATTTCGTGTTTCCATGGTTACGCTTTTAAAATCTATCTTTCGCATTTTAATTTCTTAAAAGTATTTTAATACGAGTATCTGTGTCATTGTCTGGAAGGGTAATTTTTCATGGTGTTTTTTTTTTCTTTTATTTAAGTTTTTCTTTAAGTTATTAAGTTGTTCTTTTAATTAATTGTTGAATGTATGTCACGGTACAATTTTTGTTCTCAAGGTAGACCGAGCAAAGCCGGGCAACGCAGCTCCTAATATATAAAGATTTAAAAGCTACTGTTAATGTGATCTTATACATTTTTGTTTGTTAGGCGAAACATTTATTATTGCCAAAGAAAAAACATCCGCTTCACTCGCAAAACGGCTGCGTTCCGTTAGCGTCGGCTCTTGGCACGTTAGGCGCTGAGCAGTTCAGTCTCGGATTATTGTTTTAAGGCAACCGTTAATGTAATTCATTGTTTTGGCGATTTGTTTCGAAAGAAAGGAAACTCTTGATTTCTTTTTTATCCGAGTGAAATGTACGACATTTTCTTCTTTTTTTCTGACGATGTTTTTTGAATGTTCCACGGGATTTTTTTTTTTTTTTTTTTTGTCAGACGGATGGATTATGATAGCGTGGTTACTGGGCAAATTTGGTGATAAACAATAGAGCTGCAGAATTATTTTTACATTTGAAAGATATTATTTAATGTCGTTTTTTTTTATTTATTTGGCCAAATATTTTAAATTGCAGTAAAAACCGCTTCACTCGCTAAATAGAGTTTTAAAGCAACTGTAAATCTAATTTAATGATTTGACGAAAAGTTTTAAACTCCAAAAAAACTTAAATAGTTTTTTTTTTTTTTTGAAAAGGTGTGTACGCATTTTATACAAAGAAAAACGATCATTTCACATCAGAGGCGGAGGGGGCATCAATTCTTTTTATTCAACGGACTTCCATTAAATTTTTAGCACGGGCATCGCTGTGCGGGTACTGCTAGTTAAATATATTTTGCTACTTTAATAGTTGAATCAATTACCTTAATATTTTATTTACTAATAAATAACTTTATTTAGGCACTAAAATATAAAGTTCTTTATTTAATATTCCAATTTTTAAATATATTTAGTGTTCAATTGAGGGGGAATTGAATACAGAACACCCCTCCCCCATGATTTAATTTATATTCTTTAATAATATACATTATAACTGTGTATGATTTCTGAAGTTTGACCAATATTCTGGATTTACTATTTCACGATGCCGCCAGTTAAATTTGAAATTAGGGTTATATTAATTAGCAGGCTTCAAAAAAAGGAGGAAGTTCTGAACTCGTCGGATTTGTTTTTTCTTTGTACAATGTTCCATAAATACTCGAAGACACCTGTACCCTGGGGCGTGCACAGGGAGGGGGGAGGGACACCTGTTGGCCCGGGCCCGAGCCTGGAGGGGGCCCAATATTTTTGTAACTAACGGTGAAATATAGAGGTAAACAATATGGAGAGGGGCCCGGAAAAGTCATTTGTGATGGGCTCCAAAATTTCTGTGCACGCCCCTGCCTGTACCGATAAGGAAAAATCTTTTTTTATTTGAAACAGCATAGTTCCTCGGCGGTCTAATGTTAATCAAGTTCAGGTTTGATGAAATTGAGGGAACTCTTCAAATATCATACTCACATTTAAATCATTTTGTACTTTATTAACTTTGTATATCGTCTCACTTAGTGAACCGGTTTTTATGCTTTTTTTTTTGTTTAGTGGTGGTTTTATTTAGGGGTTGGTCTAACTTAGGTTCCAAATTTTTGATTTACCCTATTTGTTCTTTAGGGAAAAGTTAAGGGTAAAACAATAAATTTCATGCAATTTCCCTCACAAACGATTAAATATAAGACCCATTGATAAACAAAGGCCATAAAAGAAAGGTTTATACTTTCTTTACCTATAGTTAAAGAAAATACTAAATATATATATATTATTAAGAGTAATGATAATAAAAATTTTGAATTAAGGATTCTCTGAAGCACACATAAAATTCATTCTAGTGGAATTTTTAATCTTCATCTATAGTGGGACCATGTGAAGAACATGCGACTTTTATCACGAATTACATGACACTAATTGCGAAACATAAATTACAATTTACAATATTACAATTCTAAAATTTACAATTTTACAAATTTAAACTTAAAGCGATTTCGGGTTTTTTTTTCTTTTCTTTTTTTTTTTTAGTGACTCGTGCATTTGCTTTCGGAAAGCAAACTTTGATCAGGTTGAACAAATGATGAAGACATTTTTTTGTACATACACTGGTGTGCAAAAATTAAAGACTAAGTCGGAAAATTAGCATATCAGCTGAACGAAGAGGCAGAGCGGACAGAAAGACCAATCAGGAGATTAAGTAAGGTGATGTACGGTAGCACATGCGCAGATATGCAGGCAGACGTAATGGGAGAGTGTCTGAGTAGTATAAAGTATGTTGTCGGTGTAAGATCAGTATTTCTGGCAAAGAGATTGCACGCCGTATAGCAGAATCACACCGAGTTGCTGCCTCAGCGAGAAATGGCGAACAATCAATCTGTTAGACGACATCTGGATGCTTTTACCTGAGGTCAAATCATTGGGAAGTTCGAGGAAGGCCGCAGTGTGACAAGTGTGGCTGCAGAGTTCGGAATTGCTCACAACATCGTTTCACGACTTTGGAGACAATTTCAAACTACAGGAACAGCTATCCGGGGGTTCAGTAGTGGTCGTCCACGAGGAACCACACCCGCAGATGACCGGTATATTGTCGTACAGGCCAGAAGAAACAGGCGGCAGACAGCGGGAGAAATCGCTAGACACACGACACAGGCGACTAGACGACCGATATCGCGTTTTACCGTGGCCAGAAGACTGCGCGGTGGTGGTCTGTTTGCACGACGCCCTATACGGTGTGTATCTCTAACGCCTGCCCATCGGAGAAGGCGTTCTCTGTGGTGCCGGGAACACCGGAATCGGAGAGACAATGAATGGGGACGAGTACTCTTTACAGATGAGAGCAGATTCACTCTGAGTAGCGATTCTCATCGCATACTCATCTGGAGAAAGCGGGGAAGCCGCAATCATCCCTCGAACATCATTGAAAGGGACAGGTATGGAGGTCGCGGTGTTCTCGTTTGGGGAGGTATCATGCTTGGTAGTCGTACAGACCTTCACATCTTCGACGTAGGTTCAGTCAACGGGACCCGTTATTGTAACGAGATTCTTCTTCCATATGTGCGTCTTTTTAAAGGCGCTATGGGTCCGCAGTTCCTTTTCATGGACGACAATGCACCATGTCATCGCACAGTAGCTGCCGAACAGCTCTTAGAGAGTGAGGATATTGAACGTATGGATTGGCCGGCACGATCTCCGGATCTCAATCCCATCGAGCATGTATGGGATTTTCTAGGCAGACGCTTGGCAGCTCGTACCTTACCACCAGTAACGATTCGGGAGCTTCGATTGGCGTTGCAAGACGAATGGGCAGCAATGCCTCAATAGTCCAGGATCTGAAGGGGGGTTGAGCATGCATGGAAAGGCTGACGCAGTATTATTTCTGATTATTGTTACAGGCACGATGGTGATTATGAAACCACATGTCGTCGCCCCCCTGGGTGGTCGACAACCCCGTGGTAGGGGGGGAGAGCAGTGGGGGAGCCGTTTTCTAAAACACTCATAACTCGGGAACTATTTGAGGTAAAACACTGAAAAAAGTGGCAATCGACGCAACAAAACAAGGGCTTCATAAAAGCTAAATATAATTATAGACCTGTCTTTGTTGGTTTCTGAGTAAAATTCCATTTTTCGCAAACAAGCAAAATTTTTGAATAAAATGCGCAAAACAAACTTTTTTTGACCAAAATAAATTCCAAATCAAAATTGCTTGATTTTTTTTTCAAATAATGTCCAAAATATCATTATTCAGTTTTTTAAAATCATTTAAGTACTGTTAACGCGTTGAAAAACAAAATGACAGTAGCAAGCTCGAACACGATTCGCATTATAGTTCAGGATCTGAAGGAGTATTTTGAGCATGCGTGGAAGACCTGACGCAAAATTATTTCTGATTAATGTCACAGGCACTATAGTGATTATGAAACCACATGTCTTCGCCCCCCTGGATGGTCGACATTCCCGGGGGAGGGGGGAAAGCAGTGGGGGGAGCCGTTTGCTAAAACACTCATAACTCGCGAACTATTTGAAATAAAACACTGAAAAAAGTGGCAAAAGATGCAACAGAACAAGGGTTTGAAAAACCTAAATATGTTTATGGTCTTATCGTTGTTGGTTTTTAATTAAAATTCCTTTTTTAGCAGCCATGCAAAAATTTTGAATAAAATATGAAAAGCTTTTTTTTTCAAGGATAAGTTCTTTTTAAAAATTATTTAACCGTTTAGGGAATCAATAAAACCTGAAATTATTCAGTTTGTTTAAAACTACTTAATTATTACCAACGTGAGCGTTTAAAAGCGAAATAGAAAATGCAAGCACTTGCCTAAATTAGCGCATTGAATAAAACGGCAGTATGCTAAGGAGAAAAAAATAGCCTTATTATCCTTATGACGAACTATTCATTCTTCAGTTTACAAACTTATTCTAATTGCAAAGTATTTAACTATGGCTTTAATCTTGTTATATACTGCTTTAAATTTGAGAGGAACTATGGAACCAGGCCCAGAGTAGTTTCAATTCAAATATAATTTTAATTTATTTCTATTAATTTGTGTTTTCAATTTGCACAAAAGAATATTGCGGGTATTGTTTTGCGGATATTGCTTTTTACAATTTACTCAACAAAGAACAATGATACAAGAAATAATATGTACTAAATAAATATAAAAAACTAGCTGACCCGGCCACGCGTTGCTGTGGCGAGAAGTAGTAAGATTAAAATATTCTTTTGCTCAATATTTTGATAGAATTTAATTAATATTTTTAGTAAAGCTTAAAATATTATAGCCAATTTTAAAACATATGAGATTGATAATGTGAGTGTTAAGCTAAATTAAGTACTTATTGATTTTAGTAAGTACAAAATAAATTTTCAATGGTAAAAGCACTATACCTACGCTTAGTAAATTTTGCAAGTATAACTTCAATAAAATTAAAACCAAAATAACTTGAAAGTGATAGTAAATATCGAAACTGATTGTAAAATATCTGAACGTAGAAATTAAGCGTAAACCAGCGTAAACTTTTAGAATGTACACTACATTTTAATCATCTCAGATTTCTCTATAGTTTGTAATCAATAACTTCTTTGCAAAATACATTAACTAAATTAAAAACATATAAAAATTGAATTTTATAAATGAGGTAGATGACATTGACTTCGATCTATTGTTACTATTATTTGAAAACTGAAAATTATCTAAGCACTAAGTTGTGCACAATATTCTTGCTTAACCTGTCTTTTGTTAACCGATCCCACTCGTGAGTAGGAGATAAATAGTTTCCCATGAGAGAAACATGTATGTTTTTTAAGTCCAAACCGAAAGTAGACATTTTTTGGTCTTGAGATCTATTTATAGTCTGTTCAAAAGCTAAACAAATCGGAAATTGAAGCCCTCCAAATGTGTTTGAAAATTATGACGCTATTAATACAAATACAAATACAAATACAAATACAAATACAAAAGTGACAACCAGCAACAGGCTCTGGGCCCAGCTAGACTGGTCCTAGTCAATTTACAATCCCCAGTGAAGATCAATGTAATGGATTACATGGCAACACAAAAATTTATCCTTTGAACTTTTCCGTCAAAATTGTTGAAATTTTGATGAAGAAACGTGTACCGTTGCATAATCTAGATGGGTTTAAACTGTGAAAAAGAATAATTGGTTAACCAGTTTTCAACCAGAAATCGTATAGTGGCATTCCTGGTATATCTAGGAAATTTAAAGATTCAGTTGGAATGTTTACGGCTTTGTTTTCATCGACAACTGTATAGTCTTGGTCAGCGTCAACGGTCAGCACAATCTGATTTTGATTTTTTTTTCAGCTGCCAGTAATGGCTCATTATCTATACATATAATAAAATAAGATGTTTGTGTGTGTGTGTGTGGCGCGCTTCCTGGGAAAACGGTAAGGCCTAGAAAAAATGGAATTTGGTATACAGGTACAGTTTTTTGCCGAAGATGTGCACCTCGGGCTTCGATTTTTGATATTTTAATTAGAAAAAAAGTTATTTAATGTTTTATGTGTTTTTTTTTGCATTTTTTTACCTCACAGACCCCGAACCAACCGCACCACACAAATATTTTTTGTGCTGTAGTGTAGAAAACTTAATTTTAAATA
This sequence comes from Uloborus diversus, assembly GCF_026930045.1. Classification (NCBI taxonomy): domain Eukaryota; kingdom Metazoa; phylum Arthropoda; class Arachnida; order Araneae; family Uloboridae; genus Uloborus; species Uloborus diversus. The sequence continues at coordinate 34,531 of NW_026559097.1, read as the reverse complement.
TGATGAATGAAAAAATTTTGAAGATTGAGCAATTTTTGTATTTTTTTATGAATTTTTGAAAAAAACCTTTAATTTGCATTTCTTTCTGGGTTTTATTTTTTTTCTAATATCATCCTGCGAGAAGAAACAAAGCCTCATTTCTAAAAGTTAAGTTGATAATAGTAAAAACATTTCGCCCTCTTCAGAAAAAAAAGTTCTTAAAAACACGCAATAGTTTTTTTTTTTTTTTACTATTTTTTTAATTGTGAACACATCATGTCATTTCACGCATCGGTCGAAAATAGCGTTCTTCAATCTTTTATGCCTGTGACGTCACTACTTGGATTTCGATTCGATATTTACGATGGAATCTTTTATCGCAAGCAATGTCAATTTATTTTTTTTAACTATATAGCTTACTTTTACATTTTATGACGTGATGACCACGTGTTTTTTCCGGCAGCGCTTGCTTTTTTTTCTTTCTTTTTTTGTTTTATTTAGGGATTGCATTTATTTCTTTTTCCATCTCCCCCCCCCCCAAGCTGGATCTTTTGCTGTATGTGTATTACGTTACATTTCCCAATTGTGCGAATTTAATTCAATAAAAACAGCGAGATTTTTTTTTTTTTTTATCTTTGTCAAACGTTACTTTTTGCACACTACGGGGAATTTGAGCTTTTTTTTCTTTTTTTGCTCTATTTAAATGAAAAAAGCGGTTTTTTTGAGTGATCTTTGTTTTTGTCAGGAAATGGGCCGGGAAATTAAAATAAATAGAGATGGATAAGAAAATTTCGAGATATATCGTAAAGGTAGATAGCCGCCGAAGGCGGCAATCTTGGCGTAAAAATGTAAATGGCACAAAAAAAAAAAGATAGAGGTGGATTGATTAATACTGCTGCCAAATTTATTTAAACAGCCACCGAAGGCGGCAAACTTTAAGTAAAAAGGTAAATGACAAGTTAGGCAAACAGCCGCCGTAGGTGGCTACTTGCAAAGAAAGACGAATTGCGTAAGAAGGCGAACCAGCTGGTCGCCGCAGGCGGCTAGTTTATAATAATTGTAGCTAAGACAGCGTCATTGCACTGTTTTTTTCTCGTTGTAAATCATTGTTAACTATGTCGGTGACCAATCGATCAGGTGATGCTACACTATGATGAAAAAAACAACAAATTTCAAATTGAAATGCATAAATCTTCAATCAACACTAAAGCTTCATTATACATCTTTGGTGTAAAATCTAGATTTGGATATCAGTGTGTTTGTTTAACTCTATGGAGTACATCTTCAATCATAAAATTTATATAGTTTGTCCACAGAAATGATGATTGTGTTGGATATTATGTCGTCAAAAGTATCTTAAACAGTTGACGAATACTGTTTTCTCGTTATGCAAAACCTGCTTTAGAAAATGCAACTCCCTATTATGTGTGCTACCAAAAATTACAATTCGCGAAATGCATCGTGATATGTATAAACCCCTCGACAATTAACGGTTCGCATATATTTCCTTCTGTTCGGGAATGTTTAACTAAAACAAATGCAAAAACATCATTCACTTTGTTTTGGATGCACAGTTTTGTTTTGGATGGAGTTTTGGTCCCCATGTCTAGGCTTTAATTTTTAATTATTCCCGAGATTGATTAATATTGTGTTCTTTGTTTGCGTGGCTTCCATGATTTTTTTGATTTTATTCAGCACTGTAAAAACAATTATGAAACGTCCTGAAAAATAATGGGCAGCTAATACGCCCAATTTCTGCCAGTATAATATCTTGCAAAAATAGGAACGTATCCCACTGAAAGTCAGAAACCTTCCTAAAATTATCCTGAAGTCTTTCTGAAGCATTCCGAAACCTCTCCGATTCAAGACAATCATTTCTCTGAAACCTTAAGAGAGAACCGAAGTAAGATTAAAAGTAATAGCTTGGCACGTTTCTCGACTGACCAAGAAAGTACCAAAAGCATTATCGCAACAATAGCCACTACTAAGAAAGACTTTCAAGCACGCACAAAGAATTCTACTTGCTTATTACTCTTGGAAAGTTACGGAATCCAGTAACTCACTTCCTCCCATTGGGAGTTACGTCAATTTGGACGGACCGCGACGACAGTAGTAAAGTCAGTTCACCACTAAAATTCATTATCCTTTCTGAATTCGTCCTGAAATCTTTTTGATGAATTCAGTAATCTCCCTGGCTAAAAGCCAGTCGTGTCGCTGGACCTTCAGAAAAAACTTAGGCAAGTTGAATACTAAGCTTGACACCTCTTTATTTTTCCAAGAAAGCTCCAACAATAATGCTGCCAGCATAGCAAAAAAATAATACAGATTTGCAAGCGAGTAACGTTAGTCAAACCCGCCTACGATTCCTGCAACATTACGAAATCCAAAGGCTCATTCACGCTCATTGAGAGCTTAGTCAATGTAGACTGAACATAATCGAACAGAAGCCGATACACTTAATGAATACGCTCAGTTAATCTTTAAACTGGAAATGCTAATATTTTTTCGCAACAGTGAGAAGTCTGCATTCATGACGTTTGTAGCAATTGAGGAAACTTTTTGAAGCAGATACTTGATTTCTAAATAAAATTGTTGAGGACCAGTAAAATCCCAACATGTTCCACGGAAATAATCAGTGACATTTCGGATTCCTTTACAGTGCATGTAAAATAGCGAGGAACATTGGTAAATAATTTTATTTCTGAGAATCAGGCCATACACATTAGATTTTTGGCAATGTAAAAATAAAAATATATATAAAAAAAAAAAAAAAAAATCAGGGTCGTTTTTGGTGGTTCAAGTGCTTTTCGTAGAAAATATCTTCTGTAAAATATACTCGTTGACCGTTTTCAAGATGTACTGCAAGATGCTTTATAGAAGGGTCTCTTTCGTTATTCGGGGAAACTAAATTATGCCAGATAGAGTCGTTGCTGCTTATATATCCACTCATCACTCATCGTTTTATTTCGTCAAGTTTGTCCATATCTCGCACCTCAAATGCGCCCTAATAAAGACCTTCATTAACGTACATTTGACAAAGTATTTAATGAATCTCATGCAACTGCAAAACTCGACATTTATATGAGCCTCATACGTTTTTAAAAGCAGTGGTGAGTATGGAACGACTTGCTGCTTATCAATTTCAACTTGATTTGTAGAATTTGACATTTACATTGAAAAGTGTGGCGTGTATACTCCTCCTTTCTACGGCGATATTATTGATAACCATCAATATCCGTAACATAGCATCATTTGTAAATTTTAATTAACTTAAGAATAAATTAAATTGAGGATGAATAAACTCACAGCGCCATCTATTAAGAATTTACAGAACCAAACAATCAATACACACTATTAATGTATAATAAACATTTTATTTGCGACAAAAAAAAATATAAAAACCATCCTATCTTTTAAGTTGGACCAAATTACAGATACGTATGAAATTAGATAAAAATAGGTTGAGTAGTTTCGGAGTTTACCCCGAACAAACATCGTGACACGAGATTTTTATATATATAGATGAGAAGCTTGAGCTTTTATGAAAACGAATATAAATATAAAATTATACACTAGAGTTCTAAAAAAAACTAAATAAATAAAATTAGTAAAATAATGCGTATTAAAAATTATTGTAGAATATCAATATGCATACATAAAGCATTAATATATCAGAAATTCTGAAAGCTGGATCATACTCTTTTTTCTTGACTTGTAATTGTTCTATTGAATCGTTCTCCTCCGAGTATTTTGTAGTCTTTAGTCTTAAAAGCACAGTATTTACAGCAAGATGAATTATTAATAAAACAATTACAAGATTATTTACAGTTCTTGCTTGCGCAGGGTGGAATTAAACTCTCTGGTAACACTGGCTGCATCATAAGGTGTGGGGCTTTATTGTTTTATTTTCATTCAAGTGAAACCCAAACTTGGTTACATCTAAAGTCACTGCTAAGGTACAGGGGAATTGATTCAATAGTACAGTTGAGCAATACTTCTTAGCACATGTTGGAAAGAATTGCAGGAGCATGGTAAAGAGCTGATATTATATTTATTTCTGATGGAAATGACAAGAAATTATTGTAATGTACTTTCCGGAACTTCTGGTTTTCAAGTTATGAAAACGACAGTGAGATGTACCGATCGTGTTTAATGTCCACTCGTGTAATTTGACTATTGGAGAGAAAATTTTATTATTTTTTATTTGGAGACCTGCAAAATCTTTGCTACATTTGAAAGTAGTGTTTGGGACATTATGGACTAGAGTCATTCATTCCATCGATAACTTGAACTTTGTTCTTAAAATAGGGTGCTTCTTCCAGAGTTTTGCTGCAAGAAGTATCATTTTCAATTACATTCACGAAATCGAACCTCGCGCTTTGCTTCAGTGAACCATTCTGATGAACCTAACCTAGCATTGGGCTTATTGTATGGGAATGATTTTTAGATGTACTAACATCACTTTTGAGCTAACGTTTCCCAGGTTAAATGTTTTTTTGGTTTTCTTTTGCTGTTTTGCAGTTGCTATTGAAGACATTGCCATTGCAGGACTTCTCTGGATTAGAGACTTTTCACATTTTCTTTAACGTTCCACTGAAATTTTGATGCTGCTTATGTGGCAATAGCCTCACTCACTATGTTTCATAACTCAGTTGTAAAATCTGCAAAAGGGTTATCCTGATCATTTATCCTATCCGTAATTACTTCGTACTTGCAAACTTGCATGTTATAATTTTTAAAAATGTCCCATTGTGACCCATACTAAGCAGCTATAATGCGTTAAAGGTTAAGTAATTAAGTAATTACTTAACTGGGACATTGTTTTGATAATATTACGAAATAAAACCGCCACAAAAGTTACTTTGGTTTATGTCGAGTCTTCAAGGTACATTCCGCAAACTTGTTTTTTTTTTTTTTTTTTCCTTTTGTGAATTACCTCAAATGCTTTTTGAGCTTGCTTTTATTTCCCTCTTCAACGCTTTGATAATATTTAAGTAATTTTAAACAAACTGGATAATGATATTTCAGATTTTATTGGTTCCTTAAACAGTTAAATAATTTTGATAGTTTGGAAAAAAATGCGTATTTTATTCAAATTTTTTGCTTGTTTGCGAAAAGTAGAATTTTACTCAGAAATTAACAAAGATATGATCATAGTCATATTTAGCTTTTATGAAGCCCTTGGTTTGTTGCGTCAATTGCCACTTTTTTCAGTGTTTTTATTTCAAATAGTTCGCGAGTTATGAGTGTTTTAGCAAACGGCTCCCGCCACTGCTTTCCCCCCCTCCCCCGGGAATATCGACCATCCAGGGGGGCGAAGACATGCGGTTTCATAATCACTATAGTGCCTGTGACATTAATCAGAAAAAATTTTGCGTCAGGTCTTCCACGCATGCTCAAATTTCAGCATCTTAGTCCAAAAAAACGATGCTTAAAGCAGGAGATTCAGACTTTACCGCGAAATAAGAATTCCGCAAATTTTCCCGATCTTTACTCGAAAATTAGGAAAATTTTTCCTATTTTAGCTCGATCCTTTTAACTAAAAACGAAAGACATAAAATGCAATCTGGCATAATTTTATATTATCTTCCCGATAATTAAAAAAGACTTAAATTACAGTAGAAGCTAAACTTTGCGAAAAAGGCGGGACACTCCAATTATGAATTCATCAGTTTTTTTTATAGTTGGTCGCTTGAAAAAAAAAACGCGTTTAATAATGCTAAAAGAAATTCAAAAGGAAAATTTTATTATTTTTTATTCAAAACACATTTTGAACACATTTCCGATCATTTCGAAGAGAGTTCCAAACCTTTCATTTTTCCTTCTTTTCAAAATAGTTTATTTTCTGTACAATGTTTTAAACTTAAAAAAAAAAAACCCACCATATGTGCCGCACCTGCAGTATCCACCGCATCGGCCATTCATAAACTTTTTTTTTCTCGTAAGTGCTGCTGCGCTAACGTCCGTAAATACGGTATAGTTTTGAAATTCTTGTGTGCATTGAGCTATTAGGAATCAAAGGCAGGTGGGATACTTGCTCCTAGTGGTATCTCTCATCTTCATAAATAACACTTTTGTTACTAGATTTATTGCACTTGTTTTTGTCCCTTCTTTCAACAGAGCATTTCCAAGAAGCAGCGAATTTGCTAGTTTTTCCTTCATTCTCAGAAATTTGGATATCCTATTGATTTCTTAGGGAAAGAAAGCTCCCACCAATGTATGATCTGCAGTGGAGGTATAATTCCCAGAAATATAAGAGCTTATGAATGCAAAGATATCTGCTAAAAGAAGCTTAGTTTTAAAATTTTGCAATTTAGCGTAGGGGTTTGCATAGATAGGATCACATAATTGGCAAGAAAATTAGTTCCTTGTAACCCAAAGCATATACCTGCAAGTATTTATTTCTTGTGATTAAAAATGTTTTTTTTTTTTTTTGAATCCGGACAATCCCCGACCCGTTTTTTTTTTTAAAGCAATCATATTGCTTATTGTTCTCACTTGACTGTTTTGAATTCCTATGATTTTATTTTCCCTCCGCCTCCCTCTGCAGCACCACCGCCGATCGGCCTCACGATGCTGCTCCTTCATCGAAAACCGTCTCCAGGTTGCGTCCATATCCTACACACACACACACACACACGCACGCATACACACACACATGCACGCATACACACACTCACACGCATACACACACATACATACATACACATACACACCTACAAACACATACACACACGCATACCTACACACACACACACACTCTCCTACTCCTTCCATGCCTGCACACAGACACACCTACATACACACACACACACTCGTGATTGCGAAAAACATAATTTGAATTCCAGATGTCAAAATTCAAATTATTTTTTTCTTTTTATTTTTTTCCCCCGTTATAGATAGGCTTGCCAGACGTCCCGGTTTTCAAACAAAATCCCAGTGTCCCGGCCGGTTTACATCATGTCCAAGGTAAAAGATAAATTTGATTACAGATGACCAAAAAAGTCTGTTATTAACTGTGAAGAATTATTTAGGATAATTACTTTGTCATTTGTAACATTGACTAGTAAAATTAACATCGGATTAACTTGTAAAGATTTTTACAAGATTAAAACCTAAAACAACTTTTAAAAAAAAAGTCCTAGTCAATGAAAAGTACATGTAAGTATTGTTCACATTTTTACTCCTCATTCAAAGTGTTTTATTTTTCCTAAAGTAACTTATAAATATTAACATGTAGGACATAAATGTTCAAAATTTTCTGCTTGTATCATTTATTATTGCTCCTGTTTTAGGTTCATAATTAGTAACCATTTATTCATAGCATTTGGAATTCTCTACTCTATAAAACACTCTGAAAACCAGCCAGGGGTGTGTACTTTTTTGAATACTCACGACGTTAGGTAGGAGGAAGGGGGGCATCCCGGGGTCCCGGTTGAACATTTCAGAAATCTGGCAAGCGTAGTTATAGACAATGATTAGCTTGCAGATACTTTTGAGTTGAGTGCGCAGAAACTTCATATTTTTACCTGACTCTGCTAAAGATTCCTGGATTCCTTTAGATAAAGAGCAAAATATATTTTACTAGAGACCACGAATTTGAAAGCGACTTTTCAAACGTGCTAAACTGTCGTTTTGCAGTGTGCTCCAGGAGCCCTCTTTACTTAAATTCCATTTTCTACGGGAGGGAGAGGGGGACTTTCATTTTGCTCGAAACGGAACTCGAAACTCGTTTTTCAATCGGATTCTTTCTAATGGACGATTGAAATCGTTGCGATTCAAATTCGATTGTGAAGCAATCTTCGGGGGTTGGTTTGCGCCAAAGAGCATGGGGTGGAGCTCCATTGTATATGTGTATAAAATAGTGCGATTAAAATTAATTGAATCTCGTGGCCAGTGATAACGCATTTAGCTGGAAAGCAGTAAGACCTGGGTTCTAGTCCCAGTGTTGCAGTAACTGGGTAAACGGGGTTATGAGGTGTTTATTGTGTCGCCAGGAGCGAATACAGACAATGATTTTAGGGGGGGGGGAATGCTGAAGAATGACCCTCCCCCCCATGAGCGAAGCTACGGTTTTGGGCCCCCTAATACGACATAAAGGTCACCAATTAATTTCATTAGCAATGAGAAGTAGTATTTGAAATATTTACTTTTAAAAGTAATTAATGAATTGAAAATATTTTAAAATTGTTTACATTTTATAAAAAAAAGTGTTTGAACACAATGCGGGCTGATAATGTTATCCACGGTTTGGGAGGGGTCATGACCCCCATGACCCTCTCTTTGTATCCGCCACTGCCTGGGAGCCCTGTCATGAGTGCCAACACATGTGACTGAAGAATGCTATTAACGCACTGGTTTGCTGTCCTGTGCAGGACCTAAGGGTGACCTGTCACGGTGCTGTGGATCAATATTAGAAGTGACGTTTTGAATATCATTGCACTCCATAACGGCATCCCAGCCGCTGAAAAGCAAAAGCATTATTCGGTAGTTCACAACGTGTTCTCCATAACCTTACAGAAATGTTATTACTGCCAAATTCGATCTGGATTCATTTCTGAGAGCAAATCTGGATCCCTTCGGTTGCAAACAAATCGCTTCGAACTCGAACCTACTCTTAAGTTTATGCGGCAGTGTGAATGTGTCCTAATAAACCCTGCTTTTCAGCAGCACACCACATCGACAGCTGGAGTGATGTTATGGGGTTCTGCTGTGTGTGGGACATGATCACCCGATCACCCCTAATATTGATTTGCAGCACTATGACAACCTAACGGTACATTTTTGTCATGCTTCAGTCATATGAGTTGGCACCCATTGGAGGACTTGTTTTTAACTGGGCAATGCTCCGTCACACACAGCAAGGTAGAGGGGGGGGGGGGGCTTCCTCTTCCGCAGTATCACCTTTTTTGACCTGCATGATGTTATTATTTGTCACAAATTGAGCATATCTGGAATGATTTGAGAAGGTAAATTGAACAATCTATGATTTTGATCGAATTAGTTGTACTTCACATTAACTGATAGGAGTTGACCTAAGACATCATATGAGACTGCTATACAGTCATCCCTCGCTACTTCGCGCTTCAATTTTCGCGGTTTCACTACTTCGCGGTTTTTTCTTCTTTTTTTCAAATTCAGTAACTAGCCTTTTGCATGCACTCGTGTCAACTTTTTCCTACAAAAGAATAACAATGTATGTCTTTTTAAGTAAGCTGAACTCTTCTGAGGCGTGTAGTTGTACTAGTTGAGAGTGGAGGTATAAAATCACCGAAGAAAGTGATGGGAATCGCTGTCTCATTTTAACCGTTAAACACTAACTGAAAGTATAAACCACTGTATTATTACTAGGAGATGTAAATACGTCTATAAATGGTGTTCAACAATGTACTAGCTTTGTAAGTTGTATACGGTGTATACTTAATATCTTTAATGAGGATAAATGTAAAGAGGAAGAACGAGGGCTCATACAGTCACTAACTGGCAATTAATTCATCATCGAACAAGTTGAGCTATTTTCATAGTAGATAGATTATAAGAACTTCATGTGTGTGTGTAGTTTATTTCTCAATGATTAACAGTGTGATATATATTTCGTCTAATTTTGTGCAATATATTAAGTAATACAAATGTAATGGTGGCAAATGATGCTGTTTCATGTCTAGGGGGCTCCAACTATGTTAGAAACCTATTTAAGTTGTCGTAAAGTAAGTTTCATGCACTCTAATTAGGAAAATATTCGGTTTATAAATACAGAATCCTACTTCGCGGAAATTCAGTTATCGCGGTAAAGTCTGGAACGAACTAACCGCGATAAACGAGGGTTAACTGTACTTCAATGCGTGACTGTATCATGTTGTACATTCATGGGCGGATTTATGGGGGGGGGGCGAAGGAGGGCAATCCCCCCCCCAGTCTTGGAATGAATTAATACATAGTAACAATACACTTTCCAAAAGCTTAAAAGAAAAAAATCATGATTTTTTTTTCTATTTTGAATAGTTCAGAAGCCAAAATGAAGAGAATAGTGACTGTCCTTTTCTAAGGGGGCGGAGGGAGGGGGAGATAGGCAGAAACTATACAATGTACTACAAGTAGTAAAGTGTTCAGTGTAATGCTGAAATGTGTTAAAAACGACTACTTTGAACTGAAAACCATTAGGGCAAGTATATAAGGGTCATTCTCCAGAAAATGTAACTTTTTAACTCAAATATTTTTAAATTTCGAAGCCTTTTGTTTTCTTTTTTTAAATTCTTACATGAAAGTGTTACCTACTAACGACAAACAATGGCCCAGCTAAGTTCCAATTATTTTACTCAAAAATAAAAAAATATTAAAAAATGCCTTGTTTTCGGAAATAAAAAAAAAGAAGAAACTTTTAATGTTTAAATATTGTGGCCAATTTAGTATCAAAGTAGTAATTTTGTTAATTGTGCAAACAGTGAACTACTTTAATGATTAGTGTGACTCTAATATTAAGCTCTCTTAATTTAAGTACAGCTTAATTAGTCGATGTCCCTTTAGTTTAAATGTGTGTTAAAAAAATAGTATTTAGTAAATTTGAGAATATACTGAAAATTTAAAATTTTGGTAGAATGCCTTTTGTTGATGTATTTCCCCTTCATTATTTATTTTCACCTCAGAAATAATGACATTGATTAATTTACATCCCTGAAACAGGGCCGATCCTAGCAGGTGTGCAGAGTGTGCGCCGCACAAGGGCGGCCAAAGCAATTGGCGGCCGCAGGCCGCATCATATAGTTCTTATAATCAAGCAAAATTCCTCAAGAATTTCTCACAACATAACTTATAATAAGTAGAATAAATATGCTGATTTTTAAATGTTCAATTGTCAAAGTATGTGTTGATTTCACGACAGCATAGCATAGTTTAAGAAAAATAGAATGTTAGGGAACATTGTAATGGTTCATTGTCCATTAATGTCTACTCATAACAACATGCTTCATTTGGTTGCAAAGTTTGTGACAGAACCGGTAATCAGGCATGGATACAGGGGAGGGAAAGGCCCCCTTCTGAAGCATGAAATGGTGCCGTCTAAAAGGAGCACCGAGGGCAGCCACTAATGTTTACCCCCCAAGCTTTTATAGATCTAAACAATGAAGAACATATTTTATTTAAATTATTTTAAAAAAAGCTATAATGATTAGATACTCTCTCAAGCATTTCAAACAACAAACTATGTAACAAACTCTGTGTTTAATCATCGAGGATGCGTGGAGAGAAAGTGGAAAATTGCGACTCCCTTGAGAGTAACATATATGAATGACGGACAAAAATGTTGTACTTTTCCCCCTTTACGACAATTTTTCTGATTAAAATCTTGAATGAACTGCCCGGTTTCAGATCAAGTAGGAGGACAGGGCCCTTACCCCGGGAAGCAAATTTAAATGTAGCTCCAAAACGAAGATCCAAAAGGATGCCATGACCTCCTTGACGAAACTAAAGAAGGCTGAAAATTGCGTTTCTAGGACTTTACTTTCGGAAAATTTCGCTGGTTGAAGCATCGATCTTAAGGACCCAATTAAGTCTGATTCACCTCCTCCACCTTAACCTAACCAAACATAACCTAAAAATGTTGGCTCCAAAATCCAAAACGTGTTTTTAGACGACAGCCCTTCCTATCATCAAACGTCATATAAAATTGCTTTGACATTTTTCGAAATTTTTGCGGTGGAGAACCCCGAAATCCATTCGCAAACATTACTACCAAAGACAGTCTCAACTAGCCTCTTTAGATAAGCCCCTAATTCCACCCTCAAAAAGCCCCTATTCCCCCCCCCCTTCTTCTCACTTAACTTAGTTAAAAACAAACTAAAATTGTGTTTTTCAAACATCAGTTTCAAGAACTTTTGGGGAAAGACCCCGGATCCCCCTTTTCTCCAACGCAATCACTATACCTGAAAATTTCGTTTTTAGACGGTTCCATGTAGCTACAGCTTTCTGCCTAAACTAGCCTGAAATTGACTTCAGTTTCAAAAACATAGTTCGTGAGAGCACACTGAACCCCCGCCCGCTCTTCATTCCATCGTTATCAAACAATGCTTAAAATACGATTTTGGGACTTTTTTTTCCAAAAGAATTCAGGAGGAGAACTGCCAGGCTTATGTAACTTTTTACGGTGTTAGGGCATATCCATCAATCGTCGAGGTGAGGTGGACAAAAGTCTATAGTTATATTTTTCAGATATTAATGTTGAAAAATATCCAAACCGTAGAAGCTTCCCAGTTTTGTTAACGTCACCAAAGATAATATAAAATTGTGATTTTAGAAATATCCTCTTAAGAGCTCCAAAACCCTTCCTTCTCAAAAATAGCCTATAATGGATTTCAGTTCCAAAAAATATTTTGTTTCGGAATATTTTCACGTTTCCCCTATTGTTTTCAAATCTAGCCAAAAACGGGTTTTTGAAAAAATAGTGCCGAGAAATTACCGGAGGATAGCCGCGAGATCCTCTACCGTCACCAAAGACGGCCTAAATTTGCGTTTTAAACTTATATTTCAAAATCTTTCGACGGGAGACGATTGAATCTCCCTCCTTCTTGCAACGTCAACAAAGGTAACAAAAATTGCTGGTTTAAAATTTCAGTTTCGGAGATTTTTCGGGAAGAGCCGATCCTCCTAAGCTACGATCTTAAAAAATAACTTCAAATTGATTTCAATTTTGAAAGAATTTTAGGAAAAAACTGCAATATTACTTTCACCTAAAGTCTCGAAAAAGTTCCTAAAATTGCGATATTTGACGTCAATTTCGAAAATTTCTCCATGCACTTTGAATATACTTGACTCTTTTGTCCTTGCAACCAAACACAACTAAAGATTAACTAAAAATATTTTTCATACGCCAATTTCGACAATTTCTTGGAGCAATCCTCCTTTCCTGAACCCCTGACACCCCCCCCCCACGCTTCCCCTTCCTCTGTCCCTTCTCTGATGTCACCGAAGAAAGACCATAAAATGCGTTTTTACGACTAGTAAATTTTGGTATCTATTACTTTCTTCAAAGATATAAATTGTACCTAAAAAGTTTCTTGTTATAAAAAAATTCTTCTTTTTTATAAGATCATTCTTCTGTCCCCCCCCCCCCCCCTCTCTTCTTTTTAAATTCAAACTTGGCATAGAAATTTAAAGAAAGATTTATATAGACGTTAAAGATTAGTCAAAATATGCAAATTACACTTGAGGGGCGGCACATTAGGTCTTTGCACAAGGGCGGCCGACACCCTAGGATCGGCCCTGCCCTGAAATTCAAGTTCACGGAGGTGAGAAATCACATTAACCACGCTTAGTTTTTAAAGCAAAATCTATCTTCTTGTTTTTTTGACAAAAATCTCACAACTTCTTATGGCTGAAAATAAACAAGGGGGCCCCCTTGTATCATGGAAAATAAAATTTGATGTCATTATTGCCACATGTTAATGAGGAATGGCATTTTGTGCTTCAGTAACAGAGGTGAGAATTTATTGTGTGACACAACTCCTCGTCCTACTAAAACTAAAACACAATATTAAAAAATTAAATATACTTAAACAATTGGTATTTGAGTCTCTTGAGAAAGGAATAATAAATAAGTATATACTTTTAATTAAACAAGTTATAAAGCAACATAAACAGTCACACAAGGTGTGACTGTTTATGTTGCTTTATACTTATGCACATGTTGCATTATACATATGCACATGCCACTTTATATTTTGCACATGCCACGGAGGTGAGAATTCACATGTTGTGAACCAAAAATATACTAAAATAAAAATCATTATTAAAAAATTGTTGGCAGGTTTAAATAGATATATTTTTAATGAAATTAAAAAGCATTGTTAAATGAATTGTTTCTTAAAATTTTTACTGTGAAAGGCATGTGACTCAAAAGTTACTTTTTGAAGAATGACCCATAAAATATCGACTGAATGAGCTATGTATTCAGCTACAATACTTAAAATAATCAACGGTTATTTCAACAAATTAGAATCTGAAATAAAGATTTTAAAAAAAAAGGTATTACCTTTAAACTAAACAACTTATAGCTTAGGGCATTTGCTTTGTTGAAGGCCCCCAACTCCCGAAAATTCCACGATTTGTTCTTTAACAAAAAAAGAAAAAAGAAAAGTATTTGAAAAAATTAATTTCATTTTGAAGCGCTTGAAAACTTTGGAAAAGTGTGGATACAAACCATAAATTTAAACATTTATAACAAATGGGAGGGGGGTAGAGGGATAAATGCTAAAGTATGTTAAATTTTGTTCTTTGCCTCATCCTGCATCAAAAATGCAAAAATTATGGTTCTGACGTTTCTGTAACATGTTACTTGAGATAAATTGTTGTGACTCACATGTATCATATCTTGCTGTTTATTTTATCCCTAATGCAGTGCAGTATTTTGGAAATTCTTTTGCACTGCTTGCTTTTATCTTACTTCTTCATATTGTTAATCTGTTCAGCACGAGGAAAAAAAAACACTACCTCTATTCCTTTTCGTTTTCTGCACTGCTTGTAATTGAAGAAAAAGTTGTTGAAATGATAAATCAATATATAAATTTTTTCTTTTAAACTTGAAGTAGTTGTACCTTACAAAGTTAGAACAATACTGTAAAACTGTAAAACCTAGTACTAAATTTCAGAGACTGGAAAGGGAAAATGAAGCCCAAAATAGTTTTAATTGTTCTTAAGTTCTTGAAACGAATTAGATGAGTTTTTGAAATTCCTAAGCAAAGAGTGCTTCAAATTTATTTCTTATCAAAATGTATAAATTATGAATTGTTCAACCTATTTTCTAAATCTATACACCATTTCTTTTAAAGCACTTTTTACTATTGATCATTTTGTATTTAATTCATTGTTGTATTTTTGAGTGAGTTGAAAGCATGATCAAAAACTAATCGAATTGAGCCAACAGCCGATATAAGCAAATAACAATGCATAACCTTCTATTCTCCCTCGCTTTTTCCCTCTGAGGACTGCTGTCACTCATTTGTCACCACGAAAACAATTTTTGCCGTGTATTATCGTAATTTGCAAAAGAGTATTTTGCTATATTTTTCTGAGATTTTTATAGTTCCAATTACACCTTATAAGGCTTAAAAATGCAGAATTTTAGAGCTATTTCAGAAAAATTCCTCAGGGGAGAACCCCCCTGACCCCTTAAAATTGGGGATATTCTATACCCTACTTAAAAGGAACATTATTTCCCATCATGTTCCAAATGTATAATGCATAATGGGGGGGGGGGGGGACTCGAAAATATGGCCTTTTTTGCCACCGACAGAAAAGCTGTTTGGACTACAAAAAAGAGACTCAAAACCTAAAATAGCTTAGGGCCACGTTAAGTCTAAATCTAGCCTTGATTACAACTAATATTGCTCAAAAAAAAAAAAAAAATCCTGCCCCCCCAGGAACTCAGTCCTAAATCCGTCTATGCATTCATGCTATGGTTGGTTCAACAGGGTACTTAAACCTCCATTCATTTGGGATTTTTCCAGTTATAAATGTTTATTTTATTCTCATTTTGTAATCAATGTCGCCTCAAGTGTAAAATTTTGTTTCATTCTGACTGCACCTTCTTGGTGTCGCATTTTGTGCAGCCAGCAGTGAAAAATAATACCAATAACGAAAGCCACCATTTGTCCAATATTGGCTTTAGATCGGCATGCAATAATGGCTCAAGAGTGTGATTGCAATGTTGGCCAATATTCAGTGGCAGATACAGCCGGCGGGCAACCGAGCACTTGCCCGGTGGGCCGGTCGTGCTTGGGGCCGATCAACTAACAGCAAAGTCTTTCGGGCCTGTCTACTAACAGCAAAATGAAAATTACGCGCATGTGTTTAGAATAACGCAAATTCGCAAAACACAGCATCAGTTCCTCTTTACGCATGGGCTAGAGCTTGCGGGTGGAGGGAGGTAGGGCCGTCACCACAAGAATGCGAAGGGGGGGGGGATTTCTGAAATGGGGTTGCCCAGGGCCTGATTACCACACAGGCTAACTAGGCTTAGGCCTGGGGCACCAGGTTCTTATGGGGGCCCCACATTTTTTAAAGAATTATGCATAGCATTGCAACAATGTGAAAAGTACATGCATTTTTAAAAAATAAAAAATTATGACTTATAAATTGGAAAAAAACTTCTTTAAAGGGGAATTTTTAATCATTCTGCCAGTAACGAAGTTACTTGGTCACGATTATGAGGGGGCCCAAAGAGGATTCATAAATGCACATAAGTGATTTATACATAGTTGTGTGATTAGACGAAAAGGCCCCCAAAAGTGCATTCGTGCATTAAAAATTTAAATCAAACACTGCAGTCTTCAGGGGGCCTCCAAATTAATGTGGGCTTAGGGCCTCACTTTTAGTTAGTCGGGCTTTGGGGCTGCCAATATATTTTTAGTAGTGTATTAAAAAATAAATGAATAAATAATAATAATAAAAAAAAAAAAAACAGGGAAACCTTAGCGGTCGAAAAAAGTTAAAATACTTTTGGTCTCTTTGACGCTTTTATTTATAAATGACAATTCACAATTGCTTTAAAATGCAACCAGCGGCGAATACGCCCGGCGGGCAACGGGCCGGTCATGTATCGTCATGTATCGGGCCGATCAGCTGCCCTGTCTACAAACAGTAAAATATAAATACCGTTACGTAAATCCTCTAGCTTCAATCCATCTTTACGCATGGGCTCAAGCCCGCGGATGGAAGGTGCAAGGCCGTCGCTAAGGGGGCCGTGGGAGTGATACCAGATTTTCAGAAATGGGTCGCCAATTTCATTTTAGTAATGCAATAAAAAACAGAAAAACAAGGGTAGTATTTAAAAGTTGCAACACTTTTGTCCATTTTTCAATGTTATTTATGAATTGCAATTCACATTACTTTACTTATGAAAGGCAATTCATATGAATTGTAGTTCATAACAATTGCAATAAAAGTGACAAAAAGTATTTCTTCAATAAAGGTTTAACAGAAAACGCAATCTTAAAACACAGTTTGGAGCATCCAAAATTCTGCAATTTAAAGATTATTTAAGTAAAGACCTGCTAAACGTTTCTAACATTTTCTTTTGCGAAAAATAAAATATTCAGTTTCTCTCACTCAATATCCCTCGAAGGGTTCAAACCCACGGTTGAAGACCCTTCAGTTTAAAAATGATTATATAAAAAAAAAAAAAAAAATGATTCTCAGGGGCCGCCGACACACCGACCTTTTCCACCATTTACCTTTCCTTTTTTTTTTAAATGAAGAATATCATCCTGAAAATCAGAGTTATGTACATAGAAAAATACACAGGCCCCCGAAATATGGTTTAACTAGGAGAAAAATTAAAATATAGCGAGAGAGATTGGAAATATTGAAATTAATAGTCACACCAGTAGCTCCAAGTGTTTGAATGTAAAAATCGTGTATGAATTGAAAATAGAAATAAAACTTTATCAAGAGGTGAAAAAGGAATGATATTTAAAATAAAATAGAGTGAAAAAAAAAAAAGAACAAAGGTCATTAAGGTTATTTAAGGTCACCAAAGCACCAGATCAATTCAAGAAAAGTTTTCTTTACCTAGTTCCGCAGATAGCTTACATTTCAAGCAAATAAAAATACTAGGCTGAAAATTTAAAATTTTATTATGGAAAATCTAAATGTAATTTTTTTTTTGAAGGAGAACAGGGTGTTTCATATTATTATCAATAAAATAAATAAAAGAAGATTGGGACGTAGCCAAAAGGGGAGAAGAGAGGGATCTAAAAGCTTATATCTTCCTTTTTAGTCACCAAAGCTTGCTTAAAATGCGTTTTTGAAACTTAGCTTTTTAAGGAATTCCTGGGAAAAACTCCCGAACTCCACTCCTTAGTTTAACGTCATTAAGGATGGCCTACAACAGCGTATTTGGGATTTCCGCTTCGAAAAACTTCGAGGAAAGTATTCCCGTCGCAATCGACCAAAAAACTTTCCCACCCCATCATTAAAGAGCGTCAGAAATCAGTGTCGAAAACATTTCGGAGGCCCCTTAAGCATCTCCTTCCCATAATATCATCGAAGATCGTCTAAAATGATTTTCTTCGGGTTTCAATCTGAAAAAAAAAAAAATGAGGAAAACCCCCAAATCCCTATTTTTTCCATAACATAATGACAGAAGAACTTTTGACTTATTCACAGAAATTAAATTAAAACCTCAAATTTAAATCTAAACACCACACACCACTATTCTTAGTATCATTATGAAAGATCGTTTATATCTCCGTTTTCGAATGTACAGCATCGAAAAATTTTAAAGAAAGTCCCCCCCCCCCTCCGTCAACATCAGTAAAGCACGTCAGAAATCTCGTTTTTAATGTTTTAATTTCGAAAAAATTCCAAGGAGAGCCTCGCCATAACTCCTCCTCCTAAAATCATCGAAGGTCGATAAAAGTTTCGTTTTTGGAACTTAACTTTTGAATAACTGTCGATGTCCTAGTTTTTATCAAAAAAAAAAAAAAAAAAAAAAAAGAAAATTAATTTGAATTCTGAAATTTTGAATTCAAATTATGCTTTTCGCAATCACGAACTGAGACAGGACCCTACTCATTGGAGTTATTGTTTCTAGCTCCTGTTCCCCCCTCCAAGCCTGCCTCTCCTCCTGGGCGGTTACGTGTGCATAGTTGTGTGTGTAAGTGTGTAGGCTTGTGTGTGTGCGTAAACCTGTGTGTATGCACGTAGGCGTGTGTGTGTATGTGTGTGAGTGTGTGAACGTGCGTGTGTGTAGGATATGGAAGCCTCCGAGCAGGAGAAGCGGATAGCTCAGGACCGGAGCAGCCGCGCCGCGCCGCGCCGCCTGCAGAGGACGGTGGGCGGTGTTGCTCGCTGGTCCAAGTTGAAAAAGGCACGGACGCCAAAAACAGTCAAATGAGAACAATAAGCAATCGTGATTGCTCAAAAAAAAAAGGCTTACAATCACTTTTTTAAGATTTCAATTTCAAAAAAATTATCGGTGGATGTTGCTGGATAATCTCTCCTTTCCCTAGAATCACCCAAAATCTTTTAAAACAGCGTTTTCAGAGCTAATATTTTGAAATTTTCCCGAACACCATCTTCCAAACATAATTGAAGATAATATATACAGTAGAACCTCTCAATAAGGGACACTAAGGGGACCAGATATTTTGTCCCTTAAATAGAGGTGTCCCTTATTCAGAGGTGGATGAATTGATGCATGCCGTGTATTTAGTATCACAATAAATTTTAACAGCAACACAAACAACACTTATGATTAAATACTGAAAATGCTTCTTATATGCTGAATAAAATTCACAATTATTCAAATTTCTAAGTTTATATTATTGTATTAATTAAAATTTAATCAAAAATTTTGTAATGGCTACGTTTTCTAGCATAAAGAAATAATTTTGAAGTAATTCATTATATATATTTGCTTTAAGTTATATAAATTACAATGTAATACTATGTAAATTACAATTAATGTTCAAATTTTAAGTTTTATATACAAAACTAATAAGTTGTTGTGCACTCTCCGTTGGCCCCAAACATACTTGAATAAGTCGTTTAGAGGGCAAATCATGCGTTTTAATTTCAGCAAGTTTTTTTTACAATACATTACTTGTTTCCTTCATATATATTTAAGTCAAACTCACCTCAAATTATATTTTTGGAGGAAAAGTGAACCTTGAATTCCAGTAATTTCACTACTTCTTATGCGCTAATAAATTATTTTTTGGCTTTGTGACTGTCCCTTAAACAGAGTGTCCCTTAATAAGAGGTAAATACATGGAAGTCTCTATTCAAAAGGACTGGGACCAGAAAAAATGTCCCTTAAATAGAGGTGTCCCTTATTCGGAGGTGTCCCTTAATGGAGGTTCTACTGTAAATGCAATTTCGAAGTTTCACTTCCAAAAAATTGCCGGAGGAGGACCCTCAAACCTCCGCTCTCCCTAACATTACCAGAGATAATCTAAAATTGCGTTTTTAGGACTACAATTTGAAAAATTTGCCGGGAGAGAGACCCCAGGACCCCATATTTCTGACTCAATGTTAAACTTACAATTAGTTTCCTAATGCTAATATTTAATGACTCCCACATGCAAGAAAATCAATCTTCTCTCTATCTCTCTCTGTATTGATACATGTGTTTGACAAAATTAAGGGGTCGCCTCCCTAATAACCTCCCTATTCTAACTGAAGTAATGTTAGAAGATATCATTACGGAAATAATCAATACAGCAGCATGCACTTAAAAATACTTAAATAGATTATTACAATCGCCTTTTTTTTTTTTTTTTTTTAACAAACAAAGGTTTAGCTTATCTTGTATAAATTGTTCACCATTAAAACACAGAAAAGAATTCCATCTATTAAATTTTTTTTTAAAGAAAGTATTTGATTTTTTTGAATAATTTCCTCATATTTAAGTGATATCGTTTCCCAATCATTTTTGAAAAAATTAGTATCTATATAAGCTATGGGACCGCGATATCCCTTTATGCCAGGGCCGATTTCTTTAAGCAATCCGCCACTGCCAATATTGTCAAAACGTATCCGCTATTTAGCCAACATAACGCCAATACTGGGCTCGGATCGGCATGCAATAATGGCTCAAGATTGCAGTAGCAATGTTGGCCAATATTGTACAAATATTTCCCCTACGAGCTTCAGCCAATATTGGTGAAAATCGTACTTCAACCAAGTACAATATTGCACCAAGATTCAATGCTACTTGGGTTATTATTTAGTCAGGGTTGCGCACACCTAAAGGCAAGCGCGCACCCACCTGAAAATGACAGGTATTCCTCAAAACACCCCCCCCCCCTTTCTAAAAAGTTCAATGATGCAATCTGCGCCATGAACCCCTATAGGATCGCACTTCTGATTTAGTCACTATGCTTAAACTACTATTTTGTCACATTCATACACTCCGTGTAACTCATTTTTGTTAGAATTTGAATATTTCTTAATTGTCACGTATCCAGGGGTGCATATCCCCCCTAGAGCAAGGACGCACTCTCCCTCCAAATTCACGAAGGGGCAAAGAGCCCCCCAAAAGAAAAAATTACCCCATCCCCTAGCAGAGAACCTCTAATGTATTAAAATAAAACACCGATTTAGAAGTATGTATATATTTCGAACTGTTTAGTTACACAAAAAACGTCGGAGGACTTCAAAACTGCGCCTTGCCTCCAAATACATTGTATCTGTTTATTTACGTTAATGGAACAAAAGTATCATGGAAGTTAGGACTTCTTTCATGACAGAGTTGTCTTAAAGCGAAATAATGCAAAAGCAATATGCATTAAGATTTTTTTTTTTTTTTTGAGCAATCACGATTGCTTATTGCTTTCATTTCACCGTCCTTGATGTTGTGGTTCCTTTTTCAGCTTGGACCAGGGACACCAGCACCACCGCCCACCGGCCTCTGCACGCGCGGCTGTCCCCCGGTCTGAGCAATCCGCTTCTCCTGATCGGAGGCGTCCATGTCCTACACACGCACGTTCACACACATACAAACACACGACTTCACACACATACACTCACCCAAGTCTACCTACACACACACACACAACTATTCACACGTAACCGCCCAGGAGAAGGGGCAGGCTTGGGGGGACAGGAGCCGTTTCTAGAAACAATAACTCCAATGAGTCTCCAAACTGTCGCAGTTCGTGATTGCGAAAAACATAATTTGAATTCAAAATTTCAGAATTCAAATTATTATTATTATTATTTTTTTTTTTTTTGTGGAAAAACTCTTTTCTTATTTTGATCATGGCTATACTCCATGCCAACTACAAATTATCAGCTGTCCTACTTTTTCATACTTTTTAACTGTAACCGTGTTAGCTTTACGATCCGTTGATCTGGTTTGTTTGTTTAGTATTTTTTTCTCATTTTAAATTTGACATTACTCTTTGCTCACTGTTATATTTAGCAAAAGAGTCGCGGAGGCGGCTGATCAGAATAAAGCGGAGCAATTTCTTAAATCTCTTTTACAGTGTTATAATTTTTGACACTGTTATGAAGATGATTTCGTAAACATGAGGAAATCTTGTTGCATTGAAGAGGGTGGTATTTGTTCAGAATCGTCAAGCTCGATGGTCTTGCGAAGTGCTTGCTCTCATAAGCGTTCACCAATTTCAAAAACGGTCAAGGGAGTCAACATTCGGGAATCCACCCCGAAGCCAAGGTAATAAAAAATCTTTTCTCTCAATGCAATTCTGAATTATCTTTAGTTTTTTGTTCAATATGAGACTGGATTAAGGGAACAAAAAATGTTTTTGCATATCTTGAGTGATTTATGTGTGTGTTTTTTGCTTTTGATAGCTGACATTTCTCTGGGATTCGAACTCGGGCGTTAAAAGCTGTTGAACCGTAGCCAAAACTATTGTTTATGTTTATTATTCGCGTTTTATTTGATAATTACTTTTTAATTACATATTTTAGCTTTACAATTTCAAAACATTAAATTTCGTATTTTTTAACTCAAAAATTGCTTTTGAAATTTAAAACAGGAAACACATACCAAGTAATTCTAATATGACTTTGGTTTGATTTCCTATTTATTTACTTATTTAAAGAAAGTTTATTCACAAACAAGAAGGGTTGGCAAGGTTTTGGACAGTACGGTGAAAACCCTGGTATACCGTCCTGTCTAAAACTGTCCGAAAGTGTCCAAAACTATCTTTAGAAAAATTGTATTTTGTGAGAAAACATTAAAAAGAGAATAAAATGTATTAAAGTAATGTTTTATATTGAACATTTATTCACTGAGAACATTTAACTTATTTATGCTGCTGATTTTAATCTAGTTACATAGGATAGAAGTTAAATTCTTGATTAAAATTTCAATTTGTATGCATGAGTTTATTTTATTTTTATCATTTTTAGATAATAGTAACTGCATTCAAGGGTGCCTGTCTGGGGAGGGGGGGGGGGGTCATGGTGTCAAGGTCATTCACCAAGCAAAAACGGAAAAAAGTGTTCCTAAAAAGTTTCCTAAAAATTGCAATTCTGCAGTCTGCACCATTGCAATTTTTAGGAAAAGGGGTGTTTTGAGGGGTATTTTTCTAATTTTTTGGGGGTCTCCATGATATTGAGGGGGTGCACCCTTAGGGGGGTGGGCACCCTCTGCGAAATTTTCCTATGTTTATGCATGTGTGCAGATGAAAGCAGCATTGGCAAGGTTTTACCATCTTGTTCAAAACCCTTGTGTCTGAAAGTGTCCAAAACTATTTTTTGAGAAACTATGTTTTGTGAGAAAATATCAAAATCAGAACAAAATGTGTCAAAGTTATATTTTTGACTATTTAATATAAATTTTTTTAATGTGAACATTCAAGTATAAATATATATAGTCAAACCTGCGATATCTCAAACCTCCTTATCTTGAAACCCTCGATGTCTCGGAAAAAATATTTTCCCTAGCATTTTCTATACAAGCTCCTATGTATTTTCCATAGTTATCTCGAAATTTATTTTTTTTCGAAACCTTTGATGTGTCAAAGTTTTTGCACAGAAGCAAAGTTCAATTGTCGTTTTTCTTTGACAATTTTCGTAGTAAACCAGCTACAGGGACAATTGCTTAACGTTTTTCATCCCTTTTCTTAGAAATTTTGTGAATAGGGGATTGAGGCAAAATAATAGGGGAGTGTTGGTATGAGGGGGGGGGGTGCTGTGTTTTCCCCAGAGTTTAGAATCTCTCTCGCAAATGTTGTCCACTTTGAAGAGAGGGAGTCGATTTTTCGCCTTTCAGTTTTCAAGCAAAAACGGAAAAAAGTGTTCTTCTTTTTCATCATTATGCTTTTTTTTAACTCTCACAAAAAGGCTGCTGAGAACTTTTTGAATG
Organism: Uloborus diversus; assembly: GCF_026930045.1. Lineage (NCBI taxonomy): Eukaryota > Metazoa > Arthropoda > Arachnida > Araneae > Uloboridae > Uloborus > Uloborus diversus. Next base: position 10,722 of record NW_026559097.1, on the reverse strand, counting down.
TGGGGTTATTGGTTGAAGATAAAATTAGGATTATTAAATTTTTAGGTGAAAAAACCAAGTTGAAATTGTTGTTCATTTCAAAATTTCATTCTGTGCACTTTTGACAATTATAAAATTTCAAAGCTTGTAAAATATTGAAGACTACTTTATTGATCGTAATTCAAAGTGATCCCATAGTACATATATGAATGCATATTGCGTACTGTGTAATTGTGAGAGTTACAAGTGTAATTTTTTTAAAACTTTGAAAACTCAAAAACTCAATATCTCAAATTTTTTCTACGTCCCGAGAGATTCGAGCTATGGAGGACGTACTGTACGTAACTTATTTATGCAGCTGATTTTAACCTAGTTATGTAGAAATTAAATTTTTCATTAAAAATTTCAATTAGTATGCAGGAGTTTTTTTTTTCATTAACCAAATTTTCCGACATTTATGCATGTGTGCAAAAGAAAGTGTTCAAAATATAGTGCAATAATTGACTTAAGTGCAATAAATTACAATTTTTTGTAGTTACAGAATGTACTATATCAAAAATATGAACTAAAAAAAGAATAGCACAAGTTTTATATAATATAAGTGTTTAGTCATCAATTTCTTGTTCTTTAATCTATGATTTAAAAATTAATTTTCGTTAAAACATCCTGGTATAACTTATTTGCAAAAACCATATAAAAAATAAGTGGGTTTTTTTTCCACCTAAGTATTGCACATTTAATGACATTCCTTTCAGTTATAAATGAAACTGAAATTAGTTGTCTTGGTAGTGTTGTGAATTTTCTTTCATAACTTTACCAACTGTTACATAAGGAAGTTTTTATGCAATAGTTGTTGGCTACTTTTTGAAGTAAAACATTTTTTAAATAAACATTTTGGAAAAAAATATTATCAAACACTCATTAATTAAATCTCATTAATATCTATATTTATGCATCATGGATATTACAGCAGTGGCGGATTTACTTGGGGGACGGTGGGAGCGACCGCCCCCTCCGTGACCGCCATTTTCCAAAACCAATAATATAGAATTGAAAGAATTACTAGCAATCGCTAGTAGTTTTAATAAAGTATATTCCACAAATTTGCTTTAAATTAATTTTAGAAAATTAGTGTAGTCGAGGATGGACAGCGTTACCCAATTTTTATTTGAACCTAAGCTTGCCTCTTCCCCTTTTTTCGAATTTTGATAATTTTAATATATTTCTATATGTGTTTTTCAACCTTTTTCTTCCAGGACTACACTATACTGGTATGATAAGACATTGCTATGATTTAGAACAGTTGTTTCCAACCCTGGTGGGGATCACCCCCAAAAAGGTGATTTGACACACAAGGCGGTGAAAATTCGTTAGAGGCGATTAATATTTATTAAAAGACAGGATAAGGGGGGAGGGCATTTGACCCTTTGTCGCTCTACATGACGGGTCGGGGGGGGGGGGGGACACTTTCACTGTCCACCTTGAATCGACTGTAAATCTGCCCTTGTATTACAGTAAATACAAATTGATTAGATTATTCCTTCAGCTTTAGCATAGTTTTGGACGGTAAATACCACTTGTCCTATTCTAAACCAGTTTTAGACAGTCCAAAACCCAACCCTGCAAACAAGATGTCACCAGGTGTATTGTTGCTAACTTTATGGAAATTTAATTTTTATGAGAGCTTTTCTTTTTGTTGTGTATGACATTTGTAAGTTTTTTTTTTTTTTGTAACAACCGGATTCTACTACAAAAAATAGTTTGAAAGTTTTTTTGGACATCATATTAAACAATTTTTCAAATGAAATGACAAACGCTCAGGTTTTTGAAGTGCGGGATTGAATCCGATACTACAGTAAAGTCCATCATTACATATCGTTTTTGCAAAGAGACAAAAAAAAAAGCACCAATATATATCTGAAACTGGGATGTAATCAAGGTCATGAAAAGTTCATTTTCATACAGAAGAAAATAAGTTTACTGCTGATCTTTTGTGGTAAAAAAAATGATTTTTAATATTTTTATTGCCTTTTGATTAAATAAGAGTTCCAAGTTGCAACTTTAATTTCCATAAATTGAAATGAATAAAAAACACCAGTTTTGCTCCTTTACTAAAAAAGAAACATTTTCTGAGAAATACACTATTCAGTGGGTTTCAAATTTAAAGCAAGCTTTTTTTTACTTTTGATTTTTTGGGGTATTATCAAAAGGCATGATATATTCAACTGGCAGGTACATTTTTTTAAAACAGTTTGTGCTTCAGTAGCCAATAGCCACACAGAGAAAGTTTTGGACTATGTTCAAAACAACCCCCCCCCCCCCAAAAAAAACCTGATAAATATTTTTAAACCCGGGGGGGGGGGAGAGGGGTGAAGTTTAACTTCACATTTTGGAATTTTTTAAAATTTGTATATGCTTAAATGTTGTGCTTTCGTTTCTAAAAGAATACTATTTTGTTCTTCATACTTATTGCCATTTTACTTTTATGGGTTAGGAAGAACCCACAAAAGTTATTAACGATAAGTTATTAGTTTATTCTAATTAACACGCTTTTATTAGCTTAACTTGTATGTTTGTGGGTCCAACTTTCCTTTGGACAAATAAGTGTTTTGTTAATTACTTTATATACTTGTCTTCCAAAGATTATTTTTAACTTTTTAGTTCATTTTGCTACTATAAAGTGTGTTTTTTTAGTTTTTAAACCATTATTTTATTTCTCCTAGAAGAGAAAAATTGCAAAAAAAAAAAAAAAAAACGCTTTTACATTTACCCCCCTAGTTAGCGGGGGGGGGGGGAGAAATTTTACTTTGCTTAATTTTTGAAGAAGTGGGAAAATGAAATGTAATGAATCATTTATGACCAGAAATGAGATGTTGATATTTTTGCGTAAAAAAAAAGTTCAGTTTTTACGATCGCGATTTTCGTAAAGGTATCATTTTTGTGAGTGCCATTTTTGTACAGGATTACAGTGGGTAGCCAAATTATTAGGGACACTTCTCAAATTCTCTTATTTTCAAGTTTAGGCTCTCTTTTTGAAGAAATAAACCACGAACCACATTTTTTTAAAATTCTGAATTGCTGCTGGTATCATTATTATTGTTTTTTAGAAGTGGCAACACTCTCTGTCTGCGTCATTTTACAAATACGTGAGGTTATTCCACTTTTAGTCTCTAATGAGAAAAAAACTGCTGTGTTGTCGTGAGGTTAAGTATTCTAGAATTATTTCTTTGAAAGTTTTGGTGTCTGCTATAATTAATATGTAATTATCACTTATTAATAAAGCAATGTTACTACAGTTTGCGATTAAATTTCAATATTTGATTTATATTGTTGCTTGATATTGTAAAAACTGTTTTTTAAGAATGGACAAGGTTTTAAACATGTCTCCTAGAAAGTGTAGGGAAACACAAGCATTGCTACTTCCCCCCACACATACCCAGAGAGTTATTGCAAGTATAACAGGTGTTTTAAGGTCAATAGTTGGATGTATCAAAATTAAAATTGCCCAAAACATGCCACAGGAAGTGGATCACTTAGGAAAATGTGAGGAACTGATGCAGGGCTCCCAAATGGTCCGCTTTTCCCGCCAAAGTCTGTTTTTTAGGGTAAAGTCCGCTTTAGACCGCTTTTTAACATTTTGGTCCGTTTAGTCCGCTTTTATATTGTTTTTACTCAAAAATAAGATTTTAAAAATTTTCATTACATTAAAAGATACTGTGTGCTCACGTTTGTTACGCCCGAACACGCGACCGCGGCGCCGTTTTTCTATTGAACCTGACTTTCTGGTATTATTTCGCCTCATATTGACGTCATTACTCCCTCCTTCAACCGCTGTAACATGGAAATCTAGCAAATGGAGAGATTTGGGGGAGGAGTTATGACGTCAAATCAAAGCAATTTGCTACCGATATTTCTCACGGGTTAATACGCCCTTGAAAAACCTTGAAAAAAATCAAGAATGCTTCATCAGTGCAATTTTCTGAACTTGTGTTCGATATGTAGCATCGCGAAAAATTACTTCCTGTGTATGCGAGTTCAATCTTTGCATCTTGTTAATATTTTGATATTATTGACAATCAGAAGTTATTTTAACATTCATTAACTTAGATTAGCTTATTTTATGTTTAATTACAATAGATAATAAACTATTTTTTTTTCGGAACCATGGTCACCAAAAATTGTTTGCTGGGTTTTGAGATTTCAATCTCTTTGCATCTTGTAAATATTTTTATATTTTTGGCAATCGGAAGTAATTTTGACATAACACCTCCTTAGATTAGCTTATTTTTTGGTTAATTTTAATAGACAATTAACTTTTTTATTTTTGGAACCATAGCAACATTGAACTTTCTCGCACTTCGCGGAAAGTGCTTGTCGTGTTTGAGATTTCAATCTTTTTGCATCTTGAAAAAAAATTAGATATTTTGGTCAATCAGAAGTTATTTTGACACACTACGCCATAGATTAGCTTATTTTTTGTTTGATTTTAATAGATAATAAACCACTTTTTTTTTCGAAACCATGGCAACATTGAACTTATTCGCATTTCGCGGAAAATCGCTTGTCGTGTTTAAAATTTCAATCTTTTTGCATCTTGTTAATATTTTGATATTTTTGGCAATCGAAAGTTATTTTGACATACGCCACCATAGATTAGTTTATTTTTTGTTTAATTTTAATAGATAATAAACTTTCTTGTTTTTGGAACCATATCAACATTGTACGAACTCGAACATCGCGAAGTATCGCTTCTTGTGTTTGAGATTTAAATCTTTCTGCATCTTGTACATATTTTGATATTTTTGGCAATCAGAAGTTATTTTGACACACTCCACCATAGATTAGCTTATTTTTTGCTTGATTTTAATAGGTAATAAACTACGTTTTTTTCTAAACCGACGTTGAGTAATCAACGTTGAATTTACTCGCACTTCGCGGAAAATTGCTTGTCGTGCTTGAGAGTTCAATCTTTTTGCATCTTGTTAATATTTTGATATTTTTGGTAATCGGAAATTATTTTGACATACGCCACCATAGATTAGCTTAATTATTGTTTAATTTTAATAGCTAATAAACTTTCTTACTTTTGAAACCATAGCAGCATTGCACGAACTCGAACTTCGCGAAGAATCGCTTCTTGTGTTTGAGATTTCAATCTTTTTGCATCTTGTACATATTTTGATATTTTGCCCAATCGAATGTTATTTTCACATATGCTATCCTAGACTAACATATTTTATGTTCAATTTTAGTCATGTTTAGTTTTAGAGAATATTTGTTTTTTTTTTTTTTTTTGAAATTATGCCGACAGTGAACATACTTCGCAAAAATTTGATTCTCGTGGTCAAGATTTCATTCCTTTTGCATCTTGTAATTATTTTAATATTTTTGAAAATTGGAAGCTGTTTTGACATGTGCTACCTCAAATTATATTATTTTATTTTATTTTTAAAAACTAAAACTTTGTATTCTTATTTTTTTTAAATACTCATAATGAGTATTTTCAATTTGAAAATATTACTCTATGAATCTGAACTTACACATTTATTTATTACATTAAGTTATCCAGTAAAAGCAAGCTCAAATTTAGATTTAGTATATTTATCGCTTAAGCAGCATTTGTATATTTTTGGGTGTGGTGACTTTAATAGATAATTTTCTTTTCACTAATTTTTGTACATACTTGGAGACAGATACAACATTTTTTGGTGCCCGAACAAGTAATACATACATATGAAGAAATGAGTTGGATACTTAGCATACTAATGAATGATTTTGCAAACTTCTAATCAGACGTGATTTTTCAGTATTTTTACTGAATTCAGTATTTCTTGAGAAAGCAAAATGATCTATGCAGAAAAAAAAAGGGAGCATACGATTTTAAATTCAGCATGTATAATTTCGTTCTTCCAATTAAAATGGTCTGCTATGTATATAGATACATGGGTGTGGTGACTTTAATAAATAATTTTCTTTTTCACTAATTTTTGTACATACTTGGAGACAGATACAACATTTTTTGGTGCCCGAACAAGTAATACATACATATGAAGAAATGAGTTGGATACTTAGCATACTAATGAATGATTTGGCAAACTTCTAATCAGACGTGATTTTTCAGTATTTTTACTGAATTCAGTATTTCTTGAGAAAGCAAAATGATCTATGCAGAAAAAAAAAGGGAGCATACGATTTTAAATTCAGCATGTATAATTTCGTTCTTCCAATTAAAATGGTCTGCTATGTATATAGATACAAAAATATATGGGAGAGCTTTCATTTGTATTAAAATATACTAACAGTGTTGTGTTAGTTAACACATCCAATAGTCCAAGAGCCCATGATAGCCAGACATACGTCATAGTATAAAGGCCCAAAATTTTCCTGTGTAAGCGCACTGGAGCAGGTATGAAGGGTTCGCTATCAGTTAAGCTGACTTGCGCTGGCTTTGGCGGGCAAGAGGTAGCAAAGGCGCCAAAAAATGGTGAACAAAAACATCATAGTATAACGCGTGATTTTTTAATATTTTATTAGGGGTACTATTACGAGTTAAACCTTACGAAGCCAGACACTTAGCACGCTGGCTTTGCGCAGCCAGACACTTCAAAGCAGGGAAAAAATGGTGCACAAAAACATCATAGTATAAAGCGCGATTTTTTTATATATTGTAAGGGGTGCTACTGGGAGTTACGCCTTACAATGCCAGACACTTCGCACGCTGGCCTTGCGCAGCCAGACACTTCAAAGTTGGGAAAAATCGTGTCCAAAAACATCATAGTATAAAGCGTGATTTTTTTATATTTTGTAAGGGGTGCTACTAGGAGTTACGCCTTACAATGCCAGACACTTCGCACGCTGGCCTTGCGCAGCCAGACACTTCAAAGTTGGGAAAAATCGTGTCCAAAAACATCACAGTATAAAGCGTGATTTTTTTATAAATTGTAAGGGGTGCTACTAGGAGTTACGCCTTACAATGCCAGACACTTCGCACGCTGGCCTTGCGCAGCCAGACACTTCAAAGTTGGGAAAAATCGTGTCCAAAAACATCATAGTATAAAGTAGTGATGGGCATAATCGAGATCTTTTGATAATCGAGATATCGGGAATCGAGTACTTCTGATAATCGAGTGATTGATAATCGAGATCTTTTTAATTCGAGAACTCGAGCGATTGACTTCTCGAGATCTTCCGAATCGAGTACTCGAGCGATTGACTTCTCGAGATCTTCCGAATCGAATACTCGAGCGATTTACTTCTCGAGATCTTCCGAATCGAGCACTCGAGCGATTGACTTCTCGAGATCTTTTGAATCGAGTGCTCGAGCAATTTACTTCTCGAGATCTTTTAAATCGAGTACTCGAGCAATTTACTTCTCGAGATCTTTTGAATCGAGATCTCGAGATGTTTTAAATCGAGATCTCGAGATGTTTTAAATCGAGATCTCGAGATGTTTTAAATCGAGATCTCGAGATGTTTTGAATCGAGTTCTCGAAATGTTTGAATCGAGTTCTCGACCAGTATCTAGACTTCCTGAGTTCCAGAATCAAGTTTACTTTTACAGGGGTGCCCGCTAAGGGTGTCCATGGCGCTCACAACGCCAATAAAATTCTAAGAGGAGAGGGGGCTGAGAGTGTCTTTTAAATCGCATTGGGGGGTAGGGGGCTCTTGTCCTAGGAGTTGCTCCGTAATATTTGAGAGGGTGCGCCATCGCTCTTGAGGGCTCGTGGGAGTGGGCATTTCTGACTTCTAGAACAGTCGACTTCACGAATTGTTTCTGTAGGGTTGCGCACGAGGGGAAGGTGGACCATCAAGCTCGTAATTTAGGGGGTCAGGAAGGGGCAATTCCCCCCCCCCGGGCTTTCGAAATAATGGTACTGACATATATGTAGGCGTAGGTTTTGTTATTAATTTGTACAATATACACTGAGTATACATATTCTTTTATCCCCCCCCCCCCGCCCCTGTCCTGGAAAATTTGAAATAAAGGACCTGAGTGTCATGACGCGTACTTCTGTCACTGCAACTTTGAGGGTAGGCCCGATGAGGAGACGATTGACCCCTCTGGACCAGAGGGGTCAATCGCCTCCCGGCTTTGAAAATTAATGCTTCTTAATGTACGGGAACGTGCTTTTTGTAGTTTTCGTTTAATTTTGCACTAGTTACATACTCTTTGCTCCCCTCCCCTTAAGCTTCACCCTGGATGGACCAGTTTATGGGGGTCAATTTGGTAGGTTTTAGTCTCTGCGTCATTGAAATTTTTAGGGGTCATTTTTGAGACTTTCTTTATCTCAATTTTCGGGGGGGGGGGGGGTCGTGGGCTCTTTTCCTAGACAGATGCTCCGTAACATTTGAGAGGGTGTGTCATCGCCCTGGGGGAAGGGGATGCCCTCGAACATCGAGTTTTTTTCACAGGGGTAACATCTAGAAGGGGCGACCCATCCTGGCTTTTAGAAATTATTATTTACATTTAAATGAAGTTTTTGCTGTTAGTAGGAACACTATGCATTGATTATATGCCCTTTTAACCCCTTCCCCCCCTAAAGTGTAAAATTTGAAATATGGGCTTGAGAGTTATGATGCATACATAGCCACTAAAACTTCAATTTACGGAGTTCGATTGCCCTCGCCCCCCCTTCTTGAAAAATTTTATATTTTACATTCAAGTGGAACTAGTTTTCGTTGTTTTCCGATAAAAGTTGCATAGTAATTAATTGAGTCTGTTTTGGGAGATGCATTCAATAGATACATTTAATAGTTTTCATTGTGGGTCTCAATTCTTGGGGAATACAGATTCAACGAGAGCTTGATTTCGGAGGCCTACAGGGGATGTTTCTCTTCTACCACGTGATTATTTCGAGATTTCGGACGCTTATTAAGCAAGAAGTTAATAATGTAAACAAGTCGAGGAATCGCAGCTCTGCACATAAGGGCTCATTTGTTCTTGTTTATAGCTTTGCTTTTTTTTTTTTTCTGCTGCTGCTGTTGGTAGTAGGGTTAGTATCTGACTTATATAAGAGAAGGGAGGAAGGGTAAAATATTTCTCGCTATGTTTTACAGGGCATTAGGATTCCCGTCGCATTAATAATAGTGAAACTTTAAGTGGAATCCATTCTTTTGCTTCTTTCATGATTCGCTCTTTTTTATTTTTATTTTTTACTTTTATTGATTAGGGGAAAAGCTAATAACAATGGGTGCAGGGAGTGAATTTGAGATGTTTCTGAGTACATAAAGGAGTTTTTGATGCTTGTCGTGTGGAATTAATTTTAGCTCACATTCTTTGGTCCAATTTTTTAATTGAAATTACATTATATGCAGATCATTATTGTCTTTTTTTTTTCATTCCATACGTATGATATTTGTAACTATTATTGTTTGCGTATCATTTATTTTCGCGTGTGCATACTCTAATAATGTTATATTTATAATACTTTTAAAATGTTGATTAGTAGTACATTATTTACTCAACTTAAAAATTTGGAGTCATTGTATTGAGATGCTTATTTTATGATTTTTTTTAAACTGCTGAAACTGTTTGGGCTGGCAGCGGTCCATTTCGAAACTTTGGGTCCCGTGGCTCCGCTTCATTTTCCTTGCGTTGGTCCTCAAAAAGGGTTAACTAATTACCAAGTTTCTCTAAAAAATTCAGATTATTCGATTTTCAAATCATCCGAAAGCGTCGCTCGATAACGAACATTCAACAACAAGCAATTATCGAGAGGTGCCCACGAGATGGTAGGGGTAGGTCCATGGTGCAGACCGCGCCAAAATGAAGTTTAAATAAGGAGGGGGCAACTCCAGAAGGCTTTTTGGTCTTACTTTAGGAGGTTCTTGTTCTGGGGGGTTTCTCCGTCGCATTTGAGGACTGGGTTTCCTCACCCTTAGGAAGATAGGCAGCCTTGTATTATAAACACACATCGTTTAAATGTTTCATACACGTTTTTAAAATGGTTGTTACAGCGTAAACAACCGTTTTAAAACGTTTACTCAAAGAAATGTACTATCTGGTTAACCCCATTCGGAAAAAGCGCCCGAGAAGCTCTTATTCGAAACTAAATTAGGATGTCCGTTCGTTCTTGTGGGCAACGGGACCCCTCGTGACAATCACCTTCCCCCCTCCAAGTACGATAGTCCCAAAAAGAGCAAAGACCCCTCAAAAATTTGAATTACCCGGTTTAAGCCATAACGTCTCCCTCCTAGCGATAACCTCTGCGAATGAATCACTAGAAAAGTTAACCACTCAAAGGTTTGTTCAATTTCTCAGGGTTACATTTAAGGGGTTGGGGACGTAGGAGGAAGGTGTCCCCCCCCCCCCCCGATTTTAGCTAAACTGTTCCCACTTTTTATTTCAATACATTATTTATGTAAACAACTCTCAAGTTCAAGCCTGTTTGTGTTGCCCAATCACATGTCCATATTATCATTATCCCCCACTTTTTAAAATTTTTTTGATCTAAATAACTGTCAAGTGCAAAGCAATATGGAAAGCATTTCTCTGCCTGTTATTTCAAGATTTCATCAACGGAATGCACAACCCGTGCCCCCCCCCCCCTTAAACGCGCTCATATGATATAATTCCTTAATTATTTTCGTGCGAAAATATATCGTTCGATTATAAAGAGATCTCTCGATAATCGAAAATTTGACACCAAACATTCAAATATAACCCCATCAGAAATAAAGCACGCAAGAAGCAGTCATTCGATTTTAAAAACCATTCCAAATCCATCAATTCCAAGAGCGATG
>NW_026559096.1:42500-83954 GCF_026930045.1 Uloborus diversus | reverse complement strand
TCAGTCAGTAAGTCAGTTAGTCAGTCAGTCAGTCCAGTCCAGTCAGTCAGTAAGTCACTCAGTCAGTCAGTCAGTCAGGCATTCAGTCTGTCAGGCAGTCAGTCAGTCAGTCAGTCAATCAATCAGTCTCATTCAGTCAGTCAGACAGTCAGTAAGTCAGTTAGTCAGTCTGTCTGTCCAGTCCAGTCAGTCCAGTCAGTCACTAAGTCACTCAGTCAGTCAGTCAGTCAGGCATTCAGTCTGTCAGGCAGTCAGTCAGTCAGTCAGTCAATCAATCAGTCTCATTCAGTCAGTCAGTCAGTCAGCCAAGCAGTCAGTCAGTTAGTCATTCAGTAAGTCAGTTAGTCAGTCCAGTCCAGTCCAGTCAGTCAGGCAGTCAGTCAGTCAGTCTCGGTCAGTCAGTGAGTCGGTCAGTCAGTCAGTATCAGTCAGTCAGTCAGTCAATCTGTCAGTCAGGCAGTCTCAGCCAGGCAGTAAGACTCCGACCGGCAGAGCTCCTATAGCCTAATTGCTAGACCGTTGGGCTTCCAAGGGAATGGCCCTGGGTTCGAGTCCCAGCCGGAACGAATATATTCAATGTATATATTTCTTTTCTAATTTGAAAATTCTTTTTTTTTTAAATTTTTCTCTTTTGCGAATATTGATTATTTATGTAGGGAAGAAAATTCAGAGTCAGTTTCATTATTCGACCGGTAAATTTCAAAGTGTTTGAATCAATAATTACCAAGGTGATTTTTTTTTATTATATTAATGACTCCAACCGGCAGAGCTCTGATAGACTAATGGCTAGAGTGTTGGGCTTCCAAGCGAATGGCTATGGGTTTGAGTCCCAGCCTGAACGAAAATCTTCAATCCATATTTTTAGTTTCTAATTTGAAAATTCTTTTTTTTTTTTTTTTAATTTTTCTCTTTTGCGAATATTGATTATTTATGTAGGGAAGAAAATTCTGAGTCAGTTTAATTATTCGACCTGTAGATTTCAAAGTGTTTGAATTAATAATTACCAAGGTGCATTTTTTGTTTTTATTATAATTAAGATACCGACCGATAGAGATCCGATAGCCTATTGGCGAGAGCTTTGAGCTTCTATACGAGTGATCCTGGGTTCGAATCCCAGCCGGAAGGAAAAGCTTCAATGCATATTTTTTTTTCTAATTTGATTATTCTTTTTTTTTAAATTTTTCTCTTTTGCGAAGTCTGTCTGTCAGTCCGTCGGTCAGTCCAGTCCAGTCCGTCGGTCATTCCAGTCCAGTCCGTCAGTCAGTCAGGCAGTCAGTCAGTCAGTCAGTCAATCAATCAGTCTCATTCAGTCAGTCAGTCAGTCAGTCTCAGTCAGTTAGTTAGTCATTCAGTCAGTCGGTCAGCCAGTCCACTTCAGTCCAGTCCAGTCAGTCAGCCAGTCACTCAGTCAGTCAGTTAGGCAGTCAGGCAGTCAGTCAGTCAGTCTCGGTCAGTCAGTGAGTCGGTCAGTCAGTCAGTATCAGTCAGTCAGTCAGTCGATCTGTCAGTCAGGCAGTCTCAGTCAGGCAGTAAGACTCCGACCGACAGGGCTCCGATAGCCTATTTGCTAGACCGTTGGGCTTCCATGCGAGTGGCCCTGGGTTCGAGTCCCAGCCGGAACGAATATATTCAATGTATATATTTCTTTTCTAATTTGAAAATTCTTTTTTTTTTAAATTTTTCTCTTTTGCGACTATTGATTATTTATGTAGGGAAGAAAATTCTGAGTCAGTTTAATTATTCGACCTGTAGATTTCAAAGTGTTTGAATTAATAATTACCAAGGTGCATTTTTTGTTTTTATTATAATTAAGATACCGACCGCCAGAGATTCGATAGCCTATTGGCGAGAGCTTTGGGCTTCTATACGAGTGGCCCTGGGTTCGAGTCCCAGCCTGAAAAAAAAACTTCATTGCATATTTTTTTTTCTAACTTGATTATTCTTTTTTTAAAAATTTTTCTCTTTTGCGAAGTCTGTCAGTCAGTCCGTCGGTCAGTCCAGTCCAGTCCGTCGGTCATTCCAGTCCAGTCCGTCAGTCAGTCAGGCAGTCAGTCAGTCAGTCTCAGTCAGTCAGTCAGTCAATCAATCAGTCTCATTCAGTCATTCCGTCAGTCAGTCCAATCCAGTCCGTCAGTCAGTCAAGCAGCCATTCAGTCACTCTCAGTCAGTCAGTTAGTCATTCAGTCAGTCAGTCAGTCAGTCAGGTATTCAGTCTGTCAGGCAGTCAGTCAGTCAGTCAGTCAATGAATCAGTCTCATTCAATCAGTCAATCAGTCAGTCAAGCAGTCAGTCAGTTAGTCATTCTGTCAGTCAGTAAGTCAGTTAGTCAGTCAGTCAGTCCAGTCCAGTCAGTCCAGTCAGTCAGTAAGTCACTCAGTCAGTCAGTCAGTCAGGCATTTAGTCTGTCAGGCAGTCAGTCAGTCAGTCAGTCAAACAATCAGTCTAATTCAATCAGTCAATCAGTCAGTCAAGCAGTCAGTCAGTTAGTCATTTTGTCAGTCAGTAAGTCAGTTAGTCAGTCAGTCAGTCCAGTCCAGTCAGTCAGTAAGTCACTCAGTCAGTCAGTCAGTCAGGCATTCAGTCTGTCAGGCAGTGAGTCAGTCAGTCAATCAATCAGTCTCATTCAGTCAGTCAGTCAGTCAGTCAAGCAGTCAGTCACTCAGTCATTCAGTAAGTCAGTTAGTCAGTTCAGTCCAGTCCAGTCCAGTCAGTCAGACAGTCAGTCAGTCAGTTTCGGTCAGTCAGTGAGTCGGTCAGCCAGTCAGTATCAGTCAGTCAGTCAGTCAATCTGTCAGTCAGGCAGTCTCAGCCAGGCAGTAAGAATCCGGCCGACAGAGCTCCGATAGCCTAATTGCTAGACCGTTGGGCTTCCATGCGAGTGGCCCTGGGTTCGAGTCCCAGCCGGAACGAATATATTCAATGCATATATTTCTCTTCTAATTTGAAAATTCTTTTTTTTTAAATTTTTCTCTTTTGCGAATATTGATTATTTATGTAGGGAAGAAAATTCTGAGTCAGTTTAATAATTCGACCTGTAGATTTCAAAGTGTTTGAATTAATAATTACCAAGGTGCATTTTTTGTTTTTATTATAATTAAGATACCGACCGACAGAGATTCGATAGCCTATTGGCGAGAGCTTTGGGCTTCTATACGAGTGGCTCTGGGTTCGAGTCCCAGCCGGAACGAAAAACTTTAATGCATATTTTTTTTTTCAAACTTGATTATTCTTTTTTTTTTAAAATTTTTCTCTTTTGCGAAGTCTGTCAGTCAGTCCGTCGGTCAGTCCAGTCCAGTCCGTCGGTCATTCCAGTCCAGTCCGTCAGTCAGTCAGGCAGTCAGTCAGTCAGTCTCAGTCAGTCAGTTAGTCATTCAGTCAGTCAGTCAGTCAGTCAGTCAGTGCAGTCCAGTCAGTCAGTTAGTCACTCAGTCAGTCAGTCAGTCAGGTATTCAGTGTGTCAGGCAGTCAGTCAGTCAGTCAATCAATCCGTCTAATTCAATCAGTCAATCAGTCAGTCAAGCAGTCAGTCAGTTAGTCATTCTGTCAGTCAGTAAGTCAGTTAGTCAGTCAGTCAGTCCAGTCCAGTCAGTCCAGTCAGTCAGTAAGTCACTCAGTCAGTCAGTCAGTCAGGCATTCAGTCTGTCAGGCAGTCAGTCAGTCAGTCAGTCAATCAATCAGTCTCATTCAGTCAGTCATTCAGTAAGTCAGTTAGTCAGTCCAGTCCAGTCCAGTCCAGTCAGTCAGACAGTCAGTCAGTGAGTCGGTCAGTCAGTCAGTATCAGTCAGTCAGTCAGTCAATCTGTCAGTCAGGCAGTCTCAGATAGGCAGTAAGAATCCGACCGACAGAGCTCCGATAGCCTAGTTGCTAGACCGTTGGGCTTCCAAGCGAGTGGCCCTGGGTTCGAGTCCCAGCCGGAACGAATATATTCAATGTGTATATTTCTTTTCTAATTTGAAAATACAATTTTTTTAATTTTTCTCTTTTGCGAATATTGATTATTTATGTAGGGAGCCAGTTTAATATTCGACCTGTAGATTTCAAAGTGTTTGAATTAATAATTACAAAGGTGCATTTTTGTTTTTATTATAATTATGATACCGACCGACAGAGATCCGATAGCCTATTGTCGAGAGCTTTGGGCTTCTATACGAGTGGTCCTGGGTTCGAATCCCAGCCGGAACGAAAAACTTCAATGCATATTTTTTTTTCTAATTTGATTCTTCTTTTTTTTTAAATTTTTCTCGTTTGCGAAGTCTGTCAGTCAGTCCGTCGGTCATTCCAGTCCAGTCCGTCAGTCAGTCAGGCAGTCAGTCAGTCAGTCAGTCAATCATCAGTCAATCAATAAGTCTCATTTAGTCAGTCAGTCAGTCAGTCTCAGTCAGTCAGTTAGTCATTCAGTCAGTCGGTCAGCCAGTCCAGTACAGTCAGTCCAGTCAGTCAGTAAGTCACTCAGTCAGTCAGTCAGTCGAGCATTCAGTCTGTCAGGCAGTCAGTCAGTCAAGCAGCCAGTCAGTTAGTCATTCAGTCAGTCAGTAAGTCAGTTAGTCAGTCCAATCCAGTCCAGTCCAGTCAGTCAGCCAGTCATTCAGTCAGTCAGTTAGGCAGTCAGGCAGTCAGTCAGTCAGTCTCGGTCAGTCAGTGAGTCGGTCAGTCAGTCAGTATCAGTCAGACAGTCAGTATCAGTCAGTCAGTCAGTCGATCTGTCAGTCAGGCACTCTCAGTCAGGCAGTAAGACTCCGACCGACAGAGCTCCGATAGCCTAATTGCTAGACCGTTGGGCTTCCAAGCGAGAGGCCCTGGGTTCGCGTCCCAGCCTGAACGAAAATCTTCAATCCATATTTTTAGTTTCTAATTTGAAAATTCTTTTTTTTTTTTTTTTTAATTTTTCTCTTTTGCGAATATTGATTATTTATGTAGGGAAGAAAATTCTGAGTCAGTTTAATTATTCGACCTGTAGATTTCAAAGTGTTGGAATTAATAATTACCAAGGTGCATTTTTTGTTTTTATTATAATTAAGATACCGACCGATAGAGATCCGATAGCCCATTGGCGAGAGCTTTGGGCTTCTATAAGAGTGGTCCTGGGTTCGAATCCCAGCCGGAAGGAAAAACTTCAATGCATATTTTTTTTTCTAATTTGATTATTCTTTTTTTTTTAATTTTTCTCTTTTGCGAAGTCTGTCAGTCAGTCCGTCGGTCATTCCAGTCCAGTCCGTCAGTCAGTTAGGCAGTCAGTCAGTCAGTCAGTCAATCAATCAGTCTCATTCAGTCAGTCAGTCAGTCAGTCAGTCTCAGTCAGTCAGTTAGTCATTCAGTCAGTCGGTCAGCCAGTCCAGTACAGTCAGTAAGTCACTCAGTTAGTCATTCAGTTGAGCATTCAGTCTGTCAGGCAGTCAGTCAGTCTCAATCAGTCAGTTAAGCAGTCAGTCAGTTAGTCATTCAGTCAGTCAGGAAGTCAGTTAGTCAGTCCAATCCAGTCCAGTCCAGTCAGTCAGCCAGTCACTCAGTCAGTCAGTTAGGCAGTCAGGCAGTCAGTCAGTCAGTCTCGGTCAGTCAGTGAGTCGGTCAGTCAGTCAGTATCAGTCAGTCAGTCAGTCGATCTCTCAGTCAGGCAGTCTCAGTCAGGCAGTAAGACTCCGACCGTCAGGGCTCCGATAGCCTAATTGCTAGACCGTTGGGCTTCCATGCGAGTAGGCCTGGGTTCGAGTCCCAGATCGAACGAATATAATCAATGTATATATTTCTTTTCTAATTTGAAAATTCTTTTATTTTTAAATTTTTCTCTTTTGCGAATATTGATTATTTATGTAGGGAAGAAAAATCTGAGTCAGTTTAATAATTCGACCTGTAGATTTCAAAGTGTTTGAATTAATAATTACCAAGGCGCATTTTTTGTTTTTATTATAATTAAGATACCGATCGACAGAGATTCGATAGCCTATTGGCGAGAGCTTTGGGCTTCTATACGAGTGGCCCTGGGTTCGAGTCCCAGACGGAACGAAAAACTTCAATGCATATTTTTTTTTCAAACTTGATTATTCTTTTTTTTTTAAATTTTTCTCTTTTGCGAAGTCTGTCAGTCAAACCGTCGGTCAGTCCAGTCCAGTCCGTCGGTCATTCCAGTCCAGTCCGTCAGTCAGTCAGGCAGTCAGTCAGTCAGTCTCAGTCAAACAGTCAGTCAATCAATCTGTCTCATTCAGTCAGTCCGTCGGTCAGTCCATTCCAGTCCGTCAGTCAGTCAAGCAGCCAGTCAGTCAGTTTCAGTCAGTCAGTTAGTCATTCAGTCAGTCAGTGCAGTCCAGTCAGTCAGTTAGTCACTCAGTCAGTCAGTCAGTCAGGTATTCAGTCTGTCAGGCAGTCAGTCAGTCAGTCAGGTCTGTCAATCAATCGGTCTAATTCAATCAGTCAATCAGTCAGTCAAGCATTCAGTCAGTTAGTCATTCTGTCAGTCAGTAAGTCAGTTAGTCAGTCAGTCAGTCCAGTCCAGTCAGTCCAGAAAGTCAGTAAGTCACTCAGTCAGTCAGTCAGTCAGGCATTGAGTCTGTCAGGCAGTCAGTCAGTCAGTCAGTCAATCAATCAGTCTCATTCAGTCAGTCAGTCAGTCAGTCAAGCAGTCAGTCAGTCAGTCATTCAGTAAGTCAGTTAGTCAGTCCAGTCCAGTCCAGTCCAGTCAGTCAGACAGTCAGTCAGTCAGTCTCGGTCGGTCAGTGAGTCGGTCAGTCAGTCAGTATCAATCAGTCAGTCAGTCAATCTGTCAGTCAGGCAGTCTCAGCCAGGCAGTAAGTATCCGACCGACAGAGCTCCAATAGCCTAATTGCTAGACCGTTGGGCTTCCAAGCGAGTGGCCCTGGGTTCGAGTCCCAGGCGGAACGAATATATTCAATGTATATATTTCTTTTCTAATTTGAAAATACAATTTTTTTAATTTTTCTCTTTTGCGAATATTGATTATTTATTTAGGGAGCCAGTTTAATATTCGACCTGTAGATTTCAAAGTGTTTGAATTAATAATTACAAAGGTGCATTTTTGTTTTTATTATAATTAAGATACCGACCGACAGAGATCCGATAGCCTATTGGCGAGAGCTTTGGGCTTCTATACGAGTGGTCCTGGGTTCGAATCCCAGCCGGAACGAAAAACTTCAATGCATATTTTTTTTTCTAATTTGAATCTTCTTTTATTTTAAATTTTTCTCTTTTGCGAAGTCTGTCAGTCAGTCCGTCGGTCAGTCCAGTTCAGTCCGTCGGTCATTCCAGTCCAGTCCGTCAGTCAGTCAGGCAGTCAGTCAGTCAGTCAGTCAATCATCAGTCAATCAATCAGTCTCATTTAGTCAGTCAGTCAGTCAGTCTCAGTCAGTCAGTTAGTCATTCAGTCAGTCGGTCAGCCAGTCCAGTACAGTCAGTCCAGTCAGTCAGTAAGTCACTCAGTCAGTCGGTCAGTCGAGCATTCAGTCTGTCAGGCAGTCAGTCAGTCAGTCTCGGTCAGTCAGTGAGTCGGTCAATCAGTCAGTATCAGTCAGACAGTCAGTATCAGTCAGTCAGTCAGTCGATCTGTCAGTCAGGCACTCTCAGTCAGGCAGTAAGACTCGGAGCGACAGAGCTCCGATAGCGTAATTGCTAGACCGTTGGGCTTAAAAGCGAGTGGCCCTGGGGTCGCGTCCCAGCCGGAACGAATATATTCAATGTATATATTTCTTTTCTAATTTGAAAATTCTTTTTTTTTAAAATTTTTCTCTTTTGCGAATATTGATTATTTATGTAGGGAAGAAAATTCAGAGTCAGTTTAATTATTCGACCGATAAATTTCAAAGTGTTTGAATCAATAATTACCAAGGTGATTTTTTTTTATTATATTAATGACTCCAACCGGCAGAGCTGTGATAGACTGATGGCTAGAGTGTTGGGCTTCCAAGCGAGTGGCCATGGGTTCGAGTCCCAGCCTGAACGAAAATCTTCAATCCATATTTTTAGTTTCTAATTTGAAAAATTTTTTTTTTTTTTTTAAATTTTTCTCTTTTGCGAATATTGATTATTTATGTATTGAAGAAAATTCTGAGTCAGTTTAATTATTCGACCTGAAGATTTCAAAGTGTTTGAATGAATAATTACCAAGGTGCATTTTTTGTTTTTATTATAATTAAGATACCGACCGATAGAGATCCGATAGCCTATTGGAGAGAGCTTTGGGCTTCTATACGAGTGGTCCTGGGTTCGAATTAAAGCCGGAAGAAAAAACTTCAATGCATATTTTTTTTTCTAATTTGATTATTCTTTTTTTTTTTAATTTTTCTCTTTTGCGAAGTCTGTCAGTCAGTCCGTCGGTCAGTCCAGTCCAGTCCGTCGGTCATTCCAGTCCAGTCCGTCAGTCAGCCAGGCAGTCAGTCAGTCAATCAATCAGTCTCATTCAGTCAGTTAGTCATTCAGTCAGTCGGTCGGTCAGTCCAGTACAGTCAGTAAGTCACTCAGTTAGTCAGTCAGTTGAGCATTCAGTCTGTCAGGCAGTCAGTCAGTCTCATTCAGTCAGTTAAGCAGTCAGTCAGTTAGTCATTCAGTCAGTCAGGAAGTCAGTTAGTCAGTCCAATCCAGTCCAGTCCAGTCAGTCAGCCAGTCACTCAGTTAGGCAGTCAGGCAGTCAGTCAGTCAGTCTCGGTCAGTCAGTGAGTCGGTCAGTCAGTCAGTATCAGTCAGTCAGTCAGTCGATCTGTCAGTCAGGCAGTCTCAGTCAGGCAGTAAGACTCCGACCGACAGGGCTTCGATAGCGTAATTGCTAGACCGTTGGGCTTCCATGTGAGTGGCCCTGGGTTCGAGTCCCAGCCGGAACGAACATATTCAATGTATATATTTCTTTTCTAATTTGAAAATTCTTTTATTTTTAAATTTTGCTCTTTTGCGAATATCGATTATTTATGCAGGGAAGAAAATTCTGAGTCAGTTTAATTATTCGACCGGTAAATTTCAAAGTGTTTGAATCAATAATTAACAAGATGCATTTTTTGTTTTTATTATATTCATGACTCCAACCGGCAGAGCTCTGATAGACTAATGGCTAGAGTGTTGGGCTTCCAAGCGAGTGGCCATGGGTCGAGTCCCAGCCTGAACGAAAATCTTCAATCCATATTTTTAGTTTCTAATTTGAAAATTCTTTTTTTTTTTATTTTTTCTCTTTTGCGAATATTGATTATTTATGTAGGGAAGAAAATTCTGAGTCAGTTTAATTATTCGACCTGTAGATTTCAAAGTATTTGAATTAATAATTACCAAAGTGCATTTTTTGTTTTTATTATAATTAAGATACCGGCCGCCAGAGATTCGATAACCTATTGGCGAGAGCTTTGGGCTTCTATACGAGTGGCCCTTGGTTCGAGTCCCAGTCGAAACGAAAAACTTCAATGCATATTTTTTTTTCTAACTTGATTATTCTTTTTTTTTAAATTTTTCTCTTTTGCGAAGTCTGTCAGACAGTCCGTCGGTCAGTCCAGTCCAGTCCGTCGGTCATTCCAGTCCAGTCCGTCAGTCAGTCAGGCAGTCAGTCAGTCAGTCTCAGTCAGTCAGTCAGTCAATCAATCAGTCTCATTCAGTCAGTCCGTCGGTCAGTCCATTCCAGTCCGTCAGTCAGTCAAGCAGCCAGTCAGTCAGTCTCAGTCAGTCAGTTAGTCATTCAGTCAGTCAGTCAGTCAATCAGTCAGTGCAGTTCAGTCAGTCAGTTAGTCACTCAGTCAGTCAGTCAGTCAGGTATTCAGTCTGTCAGGCAGTCAGTCAGTCAGTCAGTCAAGCAATCAGTCTCATTCAATCAGTCAATCAGTCAGTCAAGCAGTCAGTCAGTTAGTCATTCTGTCAGTCAGTAAGTCAGTTAGTCAGTCAGTCAGTCCAGTCCAGTCAGTCAGTAAGTCACTCAGTCAGTCAGTCAGTCAGGCATTCAGTCTGTCAGGCAGTCAGTCAGTCAGTCAGTCAATCAATCAGTCTCATTCAGTCAGTCAGACAGTCAGTAAGTCAGTTAGTCAGTCTGTCTGTCCAGTCCAGTCAGTCCAGTCAGTCACTAAGTCACTCAGTCAGTCAGTCAGTCAGGCATTCAGTCTGTCAGGCAGTCAGTCAGTCAGTCAGTCAATCAATCAGTCTCATTCAGTCAGTCAGTCAGTCAGCCAAGCAGTCAGTCAGTTAGTCATTCAGTAAGTCAGTTAGTCAGTCCAGTCCAGTCCAGTCAGTCAGGCAGTCAGTCAGTCAGTCTCGGTCAGTCAGTGAGTCGGTCAGTCAGTCAGTATCAGTCAGTCAGTCAGTCAATCTGTCAGTCAGGCAGTCTCAGCCAGGCAGTAAGACTCCGACCGGCAGAGCTCCTATAGCCTAATTGCTAGACCGTTGGGCTTCCAAGCGAATGGCCCTGAGTTCGAGTCCCAGCCGGAACGAATATATTCAGTGTATATATTTCTTTTCTAATTTGAAAATTCTTTTTTTTAAAATTTTTCTCTTTTGCGAATATTGATTATTTATGTAGGGAAGAAAATTCAGAGTCAGTTTCATTATTCGACCGGTAAATTTCAAAGTGTTTGAATCAATAATTACCAAGGTGATTTTTTTTTATTATATTAATGACTCCAACCGGCAGAGCTGTGATAGACTGATGGCTAGAGTGTTGGGCTTCCAAGCGAGTGGCCATGGGTTCGAGTCCCAGCCTGAACGAAAATCTTCAATCCATATTTTTAGTTTCTAATTTGAAAAATTTTTTTTTTTTTTAAATTTTTCTCTTTTGCGAATATTGATTATTTATGTATTGAAGAAAATTCTGAGTCAGTTTAATTATTCGACCTGAAGATTTCAAAGTGTTTGAATGAATAATTACCAAGGTGCATTTTTTGTTTTTATTATAATTAAGATACCGACCGATAGAGATCCGATAGCCTATTGGAGAGAGCTTTGGGCTTCTATACGAGTGGTCCTGGGTTCGAATTAAAGCCGGAAGAAAAAACTTCAATGCATATTTTTTTTTCTAATTTGATTATTCTTTTTTTTTTTAATTTTTCTCTTTTGCGAAGTCTGTCAGTCAGTCCGTCGGTCAGTCCAGTCCAGTCCGTCGGTCATTCCAGTCCAGTCCGTCAGTCAGCCAGGCAGTCAGTCAGTCAATCAATCAGTCTCATTCAGTCAGTTAGTCATTCAGTCAGTCGGTCGGTCAGTCCAGTACAGTCAGTAAGTCACTCAGTTAGTCAGTCAGTTGAGCATTCAGTCTGTCAGGCAGTCAGTCAGTCTCATTCAGTCAGTTAAGCAGTCAGTCAGTTAGTCATTCAGTCAGTCAGGAAGTCAGTTAGTCAGTCCAATCCAGTCCAGTCCAGTCAGTCAGCCAGTCACTCAGTTAGGCAGTCAGGCAGTCAGTCAGTCAGTCTCGGTCAGTCAGTGAGTCGGTCAGTCAGTCAGTATCAGTCAGTCAGTCAGTCGATCTGTCAGTCAGGCAGTCTCAGTCAGGCAGTAAGACTCCGACCGACAGGGCTTCGATAGCGTAATTGCTAGACCGTTGGGCTTCCATGTGAGTGGCCCTGGGTTCGAGTCCCAGCCGGAACGAACATATTCAATGTATATATTTCTTTTCTAATTTGAAAATTCTTTTATTTTTAAATTTTGCTCTTTTGCGAATATCGATTATTTATGCAGGGAAGAAAATTCTGAGTCAGTTTAATTATTCGACCGGTAAATTTCAAAGTGTTTGAATCAATAATTAACAAGATGCATTTTTTGTTTTTATTATATTCAT
Source organism: Uloborus diversus (assembly GCF_026930045.1). NCBI lineage: Eukaryota > Metazoa > Arthropoda > Arachnida > Araneae > Uloboridae > Uloborus > Uloborus diversus. Next base: position 72,216 of record NW_026559096.1, on the reverse strand, counting down.
GACTCCAACCGGCAGAGCTCTGATAGACTAATGGCTAGAGTGTTGGGCTTCCAAGCGAGTGGCCATGGGTCGAGTCCCAGCCTGAACGAAAATCTTCAATCCATATTTTTAGTTTCTAATTTGAAAATTCTTTTTTTTTTATTTTTTCTCTTTTGCGAATATTGATTATTTATGTAGGGAAGAAAATTCTGAGTCAGTTTAATTATTCGACCTGTAGATTTCAAAGTATTTGAATTAATAATTACCAAAGTGCATTTTTTGTTTTTATTATAATTAAGATACCGGCCGCCAGAGATTCGATAACCTATTGGCGAGAGCTTTGGGCTTCTATACGAGTGGCCCTTGGTTCGAGTCCCAGTCGAAACGAAAAACTTCAATGCATATTTTTTTTTCTAACTTGATTATTCTTTTTTTTTAAATTTTTCTCTTTTGCGAAGTCTGTCAGACAGTCCGTCGGTCAGTCCAGTCCAGTCCGTCGGTCATTCCAGTCCAGTCCGTCAGTCAGTCAGGCAGTCAGTCAGTCAGTCTCAGTCAGTCAGTCAGTCAATCAATCAGTCTCATTCAGTCAGTCCGTCGGTCAGTCCATTCCAGTCCGTCAGTCAGTCAAGCAGCCAGTCAGTCAGTCTCAGTCAGTCAGTTAGTCATTCAGTCAGTCAGTCAGTCAATCAGTCAGTGCAGTTCAGTCAGTCAGTTAGTCACTCAGTCAGTCAGTCAGTCAGGTATTCAGTCTGTCAGGCAGTCAGTCAGTCAGTCAGTCAAGCAATCAGTCTCATTCAATCAGTCAATCAGTCAGTCAAGCAGTCAGTCAGTTAGTCATTCTGTCAGTCAGTAAGTCAGTTAGTCAGTCAGTCAGTCCAGTCCAGTCAGTCAGTAAGTCACTCAGTCAGTCAGTCAGTCAGGCATTCAGTCTGTCAGGCAGTCAGTCAGTCAGTCAGTCAATCAATCAGTCTCATTCAGTCAGTCAGACAGTCAGTAAGTCAGTTAGTCAGTCTGTCTGTCCAGTCCAGTCAGTCCAGTCAGTCACTAAGTCACTCAGTCAGTCAGTCAGTCAGGCATTCAGTCTGTCAGGCAGTCAGTCAGTCAGTCAGTCAATCAATCAGTCTCATTCAGTCAGTCAGTCAGTCAGCCAAGCAGTCAGTCAGTTAGTCATTCAGTAAGTCAGTTAGTCAGTCCAGTCCAGTCCAGTCAGTCAGGCAGTCAGTCAGTCAGTCTCGGTCAGTCAGTGAGTCGGTCAGTCAGTCAGTATCAGTCAGTCAGTCAGTCAATCTGTCAGTCAGGCAGTCTCAGCCAGGCAGTAAGACTCCGACCGGCAGAGCTCCTATAGCCTAATTGCTAGACCGTTGGGCTTCCAAGCGAATGGCCCTGAGTTCGAGTCCCAGCCGGAACGAATATATTCAGTGTATATATTTCTTTTCTAATTTGAAAATTCTTTTTTTTAAAATTTTTCTCTTTTGCGAATATTGATTATTTATGTAGGGAAGAAAATTCAGAGTCAGTTTCATTATTCGACCGGTAAATTTCAAAGTGTTTGAATCAATAATTACCAAGGTGATTTTTTTTTATTATATTAATGACTCCAACCGGCAGAGCTCTGATAGACGAATGGCTAGAGTGTTGGGCTTCCAAGCGAATGGCTATGGGTTTGAGTCCCAGCCTGAACGAAAATCTTCAATCCATATTTTTAGTTTCTAATTTGAAAATTCTTTTTTTTTTTTTTTTACTTTTTCTCTTTTGCGAATATTGATTATTTATGTAGGGAAGAAAATTCTGAGTCAGTTTAATTATTCGACCTGTAGATTTCAAAGTGTTTGAATGAATAATTACCAAGGTGCATTTTTTGTTGTTTATTATAATTAAGATACCGACCGATAGAGATCCGATAGCCTATTGGAGAGAGCTTTGGGCTTCTATACGAGTGGTCCTGGGTTCGAATTAAAGCCGGAAGAAAAAACTTCAATGCATATTTTTTTTTCTAATTTGATTATTCTTTTTTTTTTAATTTTTCTCTTTTGCGAAGTCTGTCAGTCAGTCCGTCGGTCAGTCCAGTCCAGTCCGTCGGTCATTCCAGTCCAGTCCGTCAGTCAGTCAGGCTGTCAGTCAGTCAATCAATCAGTCTCATTCAGTCAGTTAGTCATTCAGTCAGTCAGGAAGTCAGTTAGTCAGTCCAATCCAGTCCAGTCCACTCAGTCAGCCAGTCACTCAGTCAGTCAGTTAGGCAGTCAGGCAGTCAGTCAGTCAGTCTCGGTCAGTCAGTGAGTCGGTCAGTCAGTCAGTATCAGTCAGTCAGTCAGTCGATATGTCAGTCAGGCAGTCTCAGTCAGGCAGTAAGACTCCGACCGACAGGGCTCCGATAGCCTAATTGCTAAACCGTTGGGCTCCCATGCGAGTGGCCCTGGGTTCGAGTCCCAGCCGGAACGAATATATTCAATGTATATATTTCTTTTCTAATTTGAAAATTCTTTTATTTTTAAATTTTTCTCTTTTGCAAATATTCATTATTTATGCAGGGAAGAAAATTCTGAGTCAGTTTAATTATTCGACCGATAAATTTCAAAGTGTTTGAATCAATAATTAACAAGGTGCATTTTTTGTTTTTATTATATTCATGACTCCAACCGGCAGAGTTCTGATATACTAATGGCTAGAGTGTTGGGCTTCCAAGCGAGTGGCCATGGGTTCGAGTCCCAGCCTGAACGAAAATCTTCAATCCATATTTTTAGTTTCTAATTTGAAAATTCTTTTTTTTTTAATTTTTCTCTTTTGCGAATATTGATTATTTATGTAGGGAAGAAAATTCTGAGTCAGTTTAATTATTCGACCTGTAGATTTCAAAGTGTTTGAATTAATAATTACCAAGGTGCATTTTTTGTTTTTATTATAATTAAGATACCGACCGCCAGAGATTCGATAGCCTATTGGCGAGAGCTTTGGGCTTCTATACGAGTGGCCCTTGGTTCGAGTCTCAGTCGGAAAGAAAAACTTCAATGCATACTTTTTTCTTCTAACTTGATTATTCTTTTTTTTAAATTTTTCTCTTTTGCGAAGTCTGTCAGTCTGTCCGTCGGTCAGTCCAGTCCAGTCCGTCGGTCATTCCAGTCCAGTCCGTCAGTCAGTCAGGCAGTCAGTCAGTCAGTCTCAGTCAGTCTCAGTCAGTCAGTCAGTCAATCAATCAGTCTCATTCAGTCAGTCCGTCGGTCATTCCAGTCCAGTCCGTCAGTCAGTCAGGCAGTCAGTCAGTCAGTCTCAGTTAGTCAGTTAGTCATTCAGTCAGTCAGTCAGTCAGTCAGTCAGTCAGTGCAGTCCAGTCAGTCAGTTAGTCACTCAGTCAGTCAGTCAGTCAGGTATTCAGTCTGTCAGGCAGTCAGTCAGTCAGTCAATCAATCCGTCTAATTCAATCAGTCAATCAGTCAGTCAAGCAGTCAGTCAGTTAGTCATTCTGTCAGTCAGTAAGTCAGTTAGTCAGTCAGTCAGTCCAGTCCAGTCAGTCCAGTCAGTCAGTAAGTCACTCAGTCATTCAGTCAGTCAGGCATTCAGTCTGTCAGGCAGTCAGTCAGTCAGTCAGTCAATCAATCAGTCTCATTCAGTCAGTCATTCAGTAAGTCAGTTAGTCAGTCCAGTATAGTCCAGTCCAGTCAGTCAGACAGTCAGTCAGTCAGTGAGTCGGTCAGTCAGTCAGTATCAGTCAGTCAGTCAGTCAATCTGTCAGTCAGGCAGTCTCAGCCAGGCAGTAAGAATCCGACCGACAGAGCTCCGATAGCCTAATTGCTAGACCGTTGGGCTTCCAAGCGAGTGGCCCTGGGTTCGAGTCCCAGCCGGAACAAATATATTCAATGTATATATTTCTTTTCTAATTTGAAAATACAATTTTTTTAATTTTTCTCTTTTGCGAATATTGATTATTTATGTAGGGAGCCAGTTTAATATTCGACCTGTAGATTTCAAAGTGTTTGAATTAATAATTACAAAGGTGCATTTTTGTTTTTATTATAATTATGATACCGACCGACAGAGATCCGATAGCCTATTGGCGAGAGCTTTGGGCTTCTATACGAGTGGTCCTGGGTTCGAATCCCAGCCGGAACGAAAAACTTCAATGCATATTTTTTTTTCTAATTTGATTATTCTTTTTTTTTAAAATTTTTCTCTTTTGCGAAGTCTGTCAGTCTGTCCGTCGGTCAGTCCAGTCCAGTCCGTCGGTCATTCCAGTCCAGTCCGTCAGGCAGTCAGTCAGTCAGTCAGTCAATCATCAGTCAATCAATAAGTCTCATTTAGTCAGTCAGTCAGTCAGTCTCAGTCAGTCAGTTAGTCATTCAGTCAGTCGGTCAGCCAGTCCAGTACAGTCAGCCCAGTCAGTCAGTAAGTCACTCAGTCAGTCAGTCAGTCGAGCATTCAGTCTGTCAGGCAGTCAGTCAGTCAGTCAGTCAAGCAGCCAGTCAGTTAGTCATTCAGTCAGTCAGTAAGTCAGTTAGTCAGTCCAATCCAGTCCAGTCCAGTCAGTCAGCCAGTCATTCAGTCAGTCAGTTAGGCAGTCAGGCAGTCAGTCAGTCAGTCTCGGTCAGTCAGTGAGTCGGTCAGTCAGTCAGTATCAGTCAGTCAGTCAGTCGATCTGTCAGTCAGGCACTCTCAGTCATTCAGTAAGACTCCGACCGACAGAGCTCCGATAGCCTAATTGCTAGACCGTTGGGCTTCCAAGCGAGTGGCCCTGGGTTCGCGTCCCAGCCTGAACGAAAATCTTCAATCCATATTTTTAGTTTCTAATTTGAAAATTCTTTTTTTTTTTTTTTTTAATTTTCCTCTTTTGCGAATATTGATTATTTATGTAGGGAAGAAAATTCTGAGTCAGTTTAATTATTCGACCTGTAGATTTCAAAGTGTTGGAATTAATAATTACCAAGGTGCATTTTTTGTTTTTATTATAATTAAGATACCGACCGATAGAGATCCGATAGCCTATTGGCGAGAGCTTTGGGCTTCTATAAGAGTGGTCCTGGGTTCGAAACCCAGCCGGAAGGAAAAACTTTAATGCATATTTTTTTTCTAATTTGATTATTCTTTTTTTTTTAATTTTTCTCTTTTGCGAAGTCTGTCAGTCAGTCCGTCGGTCATTCCAGTCCAGTCCGTCAGTCAGTTAGGCAGTCAGTCAGTCAGTCAGTCAATCAATCAGTCTCATTCAGTCAGTCAGTCAGTCAGTCAGTCTCAGTCAGTCAGTTAGTCATTCAGTCAGTCGGTCAGCCAGTCCAGTACAGTCAGTAAGTCACTCAGTTAGTCAGTCAGTTGAGCATTCAGTCTGTCAGGCAGTCAGTCAGTCTCATTCAGTCAGTTAAGCAGTCAGTCAGTTAGTCATTCAGTCAGTCAGGAAGTCAGTTAGTCAGTCTAATCCAGTCCAGTCCAGTCAGTCAGCCAGTCACTCAGTCAGTCAGTCAGTCAGGTATTCAGTGTGTCAGGCAGTCAGTCAGTCAGTCAATCAATCCGTCTAATTCAATCAGTCAATCAGTCAGTCAAGCAGTCAGTCAGTTAGTCATTCTGTCAGTCAGTAAGTCAGTTAGTCAGTCAGTCAGTCCAGTCCAGTCAGTCCAGTCAGTCAGTAAGTCACTCAGTCAGTCAGTCAGTCAGGCATTCAGTCTGTCAGGCAGTCAGTCAGTCAGTCAGTCAATCAATCAGTCTCATTCAGTCAGTCATTCAGTAAGTCAGTTAGTCAGTCCAGTCCAGTCCAGTCCAGTCAGTCAGACAGTCAGTCAGTCAGTGAGTCGGTCAGTCAGTCAGTATCAGTCAGTCAGTCAGTCGATCTGTCAGTCAGGCAGTCTCAGTCAGGCAGTAAGACTCCGACCGACAGGGCTCCGATAGCCTAATTGCTAGACCGTTGGGCTTCCATGCGAGTGGCCCTGGGTTCGAGTCCCAGATGGAACGAATATAATCAATGTATATATTTCTTTTCTAATTTGAAAATTCTTTTATTTTTAAATTTTTCTCTTTTGCGAATATTGATTATTTATGTAGGGAAGAAAATTCTGAGTCAGTTTAATAATTCGACCTGTAGATTTCAAAGTGTTTGAATTAATAATTACCAAGGTGCATTTTTTGTTTTTATTATAATTAAGATACCGATCGACAGAGATTCGATAGCCTATTGGCGAGAGCTTTGGGCTTCTATACGAGTGGCCCTGGGTTCGAGTCCCAGCCGGAACGAAAAACTTCAATGCATATTTTTTTTTTCAAACTTGATTATTCTTTTTTTTTAAATTTTTCTCTTTTGCGAAGTCTGTCAGTCAAACCGTCGGTCTGTCCAGTCCAGTCCGTCGGTCATTCCAGTCCAGTCCGTCAGTCAGTCAGGCAGTCAGTCAGTCAGTCAGTCAATCATCAGTCAATCAATCAGTCTCATTTAGTCAGTCAGTCAGTCAGTCTCAGTCAGTCAGATAGTCATTCAGTCCGTCGGTCAGCCAGTCCAGTACAGTCAGTCCAGTCAGTCAGTAAGTCACTCAGTCAGTCGGTCAGTCGAGCATTCAGTCTGTCAGGCAGTCAGTCAGTCAGTCAGTCAAGCAGCCGGTCAGTTAGTCATTCAGTCAGTCAGTAAGTCAGTTAGTCAGTCCAATCCAGTCCAGTCCAGTCAGTCAGCCAGTAATTCAGTCAGTCAGTTAGGCAGTCAGGCAGTCAGTCAGTCAGTCTCGGTCAGTCAGTGAGTCGGTCAGTCAGTCAGTATCAGTCAGACAGTCAGTATCAGTCAGTCAGTCAGTCGATCTGTCAGTCAGGCACTCTCAGTCAGGCAGTAAGACTCCGACCGACAGAGCTCCGATAGCCTAATTGCTAGACCGTTGGGCTTAAAAGCGAGTGGCCCTGGGTTCGCGTCCCAGCCGGAACGAATATATTCAATGTATATATTTCTTTTCTAATTTGAAAATTCTTTTTTTTAAAAATTTTTCTCTTTTGCGAATATTGATTATTTATGTAGGGAAGAAAATTCAGAGTCAGTTTAATTATTCGACCGGTAAATTTCAAAGTGTTTGAATCAATAATTACCAAGGTGATTTTTTTTTATTATATTAATGACTCCAACCGGCAGAGCTCTGATAGACTAATGGCTAGAGTGTTGGGCTTCCAAGCGAGTGGCCATGGGTTCGAGTCCCAGCCTGAACGAAAATCTTCAATCCATATTTTTTGTTTCTAATTTGAAAATTCTTTTTTTTTTTTTTTTTTTAAATTTTTCTCTTTTGCGAATATTGATTATTTATGTATTGAAGAAAATTCTGAGTCAGTTTAATTATTCGACCTGAAGATTTCAAAGTGTTTGAATTAATAATTACCAAGGTGCATTTTTTGTTTTTATTATAATTAAGATACCGACCGATAGAGATCCGATAGCGTATTAGAGAGAGCTTTGGGCTTCTATACGAGTGGTCCTGGGTTCGAATCCCAGCCGGAAGAAAAAACTTCAATGCATATTTTTTTTTCTAATTTGATTATTCTTTTTTTTTTAATTTTTCTCTTTTGCGAAGTCTGTCAGTCAGTCCGTCGGTCAGTCCAGTCCAGTCCGTCGGTCATTCCAGTCCAGTCCGTCAGTCAGTAAGGCAGTCAGTCAATCAATCAGTCTCATTCAGTCAGTTAGTCATTCAGTCAGTCGGTCAGTCAGTCCAGTACAGTCAGTAAGTCACTCAGTTAGTCAGTCAGTTGAGCATTCAGTCTGTCAGGCAGTCAGTCAGTCTCATTCAGTCAGTTAAGCAGTCAGTCAGTTAGTCATTCAGTCAGTCAGGAAGTCAGTTAGTCAGTTAGGCAGTCAGTCAGTCAGTCTCGGTCAGTCAGTGAGTCGGTCAGTCAGTCAGTATCAGTCAGTCTCGGTCAGTCAGTGAGTCGGTCAGTCAGTCAGTATCAGTCAGTCAGTCAGTCGATATGTCAGTCAGGCAGTCTCAGTCAGGCAGTAAGACTCCGACCGACAGGGCTCCGATAGCCTAATTGCTAAACCGTTGGGCTTCCATGCGAGTGGCCCTGGGTTCGAGTCCCAGCTGGAACGAATATATTCAATATATATATTTCTTTTCTAATTTGAAAATTCTTTTATTTTTAAATTTTTCTCTTTTGCGAATATTCATTATTTATGCAGGGAAGAAAATTCTGAGTCAGTTTAATGATTCGACCGGTAAATTTCAAAGTGTTTGAATCAATAATTAACAAGGTGCATTTTTTGTTTTTATTATATTCATGACTCCAACCGGCAGAGTTCTTATATACTAATGGCTAGAGTGTTGGGCTTGCAAGCGAGTGGCCATGGGTTCGAGTCCCAGCCTGAACGAAAATCTTCAATCCATATTTTTAGTTTCTAATTTGAAAATTCTTTTTTTTTTTAATTTTTCTCTTTTGCGAATATTGATTATTTATGTAGGGAAGAAAATTCTGAGTCAGTTTAATTATTCGACCTGTAGATTTCAAAGTGTTTGAATTAATAATTACCAAGGTGCATTTTTTGTTTTTATTATAATTAAGATACCGACCGCCAGAGATTCGATAGCCTACTGGCGAGAGCTTTGGGCTTCTATACGAGTGGCCCTGGGTTCGAGTCCCAGTCGGAAAGAAAAACTTCAATGCATATTTTTTTCTTCTAACTTGATTATTCTTTTTTTTAAATTTTTCTCTTTTGCGAAGTCTGTCAGTCTGTCCGTCGGTCAGTCCAGTCCAGTCCGTCGGTCATTCCAGTCCAGTCAGTCAGGCAGTCAGTCAGTCAGTCTCAGTCAGTCAGTCAGTCAATCAATCAGTCTCATTCAGTCAGTCCGTCGGTCAGTCCATTCCAGTCCGTCAGTCAGTCAAGCAGCCAGTCAGTCAGTCTCAGTCAGTCAGTTAGTCATTCAGTCAGTCAGTCAGTCAGTGCAGTCCAGTCAGTCAGTTAGTCACTCAGTCAGTCAGTCAGTCAGGTATTCAGTCTGTCAGGCAGTCAGTCAGTCAGTCAGTCAAGCAATCAGTCTCATTCAATCAGTCAATCAGTCAGTCAAGCAGTCAGTCAGTTAGTCATTCTGTCAGTCAGTAAGTCAGTTAGTCAGTCAGTCAGTCCAGTCCAGTCAGTTAGTAAGTCACTCAGTCAGTCAGTCAGTCAGTCAGGCATTCAGTCTGTCAGGCGGTCAGTCAGTCAGTCAGTCAATCAGTCAGTCTCATTCAGTCAGTCAGTCAGTCAGTAAGTCAGTTAGTCAGTCTGTCTGTCCAGTCCAGTCAGTCCAGTCAGTCAGTAAGTCACTCAGTCAGTCAGTCAGTCAGTCAAGCAGTCAGTCAGTTAGTCATTCAGTAAGTCAGTTAGTCAGTCCAGTCCAGTCCAGTCCAGTCAGTCAGGCAGTCAGTCAGTCAGTCTCGGTCAGTCAGTGAGTCGGTCAGTCAGTCAGTATCAGTCAGTCAGTCAGTCAATCTGTCAGTCAGGCAGTCTCAGCCAGGCAGTAAGACTCCGACCGACAGAGCTCCGATAGCCTAATTGCTAGACCGTTGGGCTTCCAAGCGAGTGGCCCTGGGTTCGAGTACCAGCCGGAACGAATATATTCAATGTATATATTTCTTTTCTAATTTGAAAATTCTTTTTTTTTTAATTTTTCTCTTTTGCGAATATTGATTATTTATGTAGGGAAGAAAATTCTGAGTCAGTTTAATTATTCGACCGGTAAATTTCAAAGTGTTTGAATCAATAATTAACAAGGTGCTTTTTTGTTTTTATTATATTCATGACTCCAACCGGCAGAGTTCTGATATACTAATGGCTAGAGTGTTGGGCTTCCAAGCGAGTGGCCATAGCTTCGAGTCCCAGCCTGAACGAAAATCTTCAATCCATATTTTTAGTTTCTAATTTGAAAATTCTTTTTTTTTTTTTATTTTTCTCTTTTGCGAATATTGATTATTTATGTAGGGAAGAAAATTCTGAGTCAGTTTAATTATTCGACCTGTAGATTTCAAAGTGTTTGAATTAATAATTACCAAGGTGCATTTTTTGTTTTTATTATAATTAAGATACCGACCGCCAGAGATTCGATAGCCTACTGGCGAGAGCTTTGGGCTTCTATACGAGTGGCCCTGGGTTCGAGTCCCAGTCGGAAAGAAAAACTTCAATGCATATTTTTTTCTTCTAACTTGATTATTCTTTTTTTTAAATTTTTCTCTTTTGCGAAGTCTGTCAGTCTGTCCGTCGGTCAGTCCAGTCCAGTCCGTCGGTCATTCCAGTCCAGTCCGTCAGTCAGTCAGGCAGTCAGTCAGTCAGTCTCAGTCAGTCAGTCAGTCAATCAATCAGTCTCATTCAGTCAGTCCGTCGGTCAGTCCATTCCAGTCCGTCAGTCAGTCAAGCAGCCAGTCAGTCAGTCTCAGTCAGTCAGTTAGTCATTCAGTCAGTCAGTCAGTCAGTGCAGTCCAGTCAGTCAGTTAGTCACTCAGTCAGTCAGTCAGTCAGGTATTCAGTCTGTCAGGCAGTCAGTCAGTCAGTCAGTCAAGCAATCAGTCTCATTCAATCAGTCAATCAGTCAGTCAAGCAGTCAGTCAGTTAGTCATTCTGTCAGTCAGTAAGTCAGTTAGTCAGTCAGTCAGTCCAGTCCAGTCAGTTAGTAAGTCACTCAGTCAGTCAGTCAGTCAGTCAGGCATTCAGTCTGTCAGGCGGTCAGTCAGTCAGTCAGTCAATCAGTCAGTCTCATTCAGTCAGTCAGTCAGTCAGTAAGTCAGTTAGTCAGTCTGTCTGTCCAGTCCAGTCAGTCCAGTCAGTCAGTAAGTCACTCAGTCAGTCAGTCAGTCAGTCAAGCAGTCAGTCAGTTAGTCATTCAGTAAGTCAGTTAGTCAGTCCAGTCCAGTCCAGTCCAGTCAGTCAGGCAGTCAGTCAGTCAGTCTCGGTCAGTCAGTGAGTCGGTCAGTCAGTCAGTATCAGTCAGTCAGTCAGTCAATCTGTCAGTCAGGCAGTCTCAGCCAGGCAGTAAGACTCCGACCGACAGAGCTCCGATAGCCTAATTGCTAGACCGTTGGGCTTCCAAGCGAGTGGCCCTGGGTTCGAGTACCAGCCGGAACGAATATATTCAATGTATATATTTCTTTTCTAATTTGAAAATTCTTTTTTTTTTTAATTTTTCTCTTTTGCGAATATTGATTATTTATGTAGGGAAGAAAATTCTGAGTCAGTTTAATTATTCGACCGGTAAATTTCAAAGTGTTTGAATCAATAATTAACAAGGTGCTTTTTTGTTTTTATTATATTCATGACTCCAACCGGCAGAGTTCTGATATACTAATGGCTAGAGTGTTGGGCTTCCAAGCGAGTGGCCATAGCTTCGAGTCCCAGCCTGAACGAAAATCTTCAATCCATATTTTTAGTTTCTAATTTGAAAACTCTTTTTTTTTTTTTTAATTTTTCTCTTTTGCGAATATTGATTATTTATGTAGGGAAGAAAATTCTGAGTCAGTTTAATTATTCGACCGGTAAATTTCAAAGTGTTTGAATCAATAATTAACAAGGTGCATTTTTTGTTTTTATTATATTCATGACTCCAACCGGCAGAGTTCTGATATACTAATGGCTAGAGTGTTGGGCTTCCAAGCGAGTGGCCATAGGTTCGAGTCCCAGCCTGAACGAAAATCTTCAATCCATATTTTTAGTTTCTAATTTGAAAACTCTTTTTTTTTTAATTTTTCTCTTTTGCGAATATTGATTATTTATGTAGGGAAGAAAATTCTGAGTCAGTTTAATTATTCGACCTGTAGATTTCAAAGTGTTTGAATTAATAATTACCAAGTTGCATTTTTTGTTTTTATTATAATTAAGATACCGACCGCCAGAGATTCGATAGCCTATTGGCGAGAGCTTTGGGCTTCTATACGAGTGGCCCTGGGTTCGAGTCCCTGTCGGAACGAAAAACTTCAATGCATATTTTTTTTTCTAACTTGATTATTCTTTTTTTTTAAATTTTTCTCTTTTGCGAAGTCTGTCAGTCTGTCCGTCGGTCAGTCCAGTCCAGTCCGTCGGTCATTCCAGTCCAGTCCGTCAGTCAGTCAGGCAGTCAGTCAGTCAGTCTCAGTCAGTCAGTCAGTCAATCAATCAGTCTCATTCTGTCAGTCCGTCGGTCAGTCCATTCCAGTCCGTCAGTCAGTCAAGCAGCCAGTCAGTCAGTCTCAGTCAGTCAGTTAGTCATTCAGTCAGTCAGTCAGTCAGTCAGTCAGTGCAGTCCAGTCAGTCAGTTAGTCACTCAGTCAGTCAGTCAGTCAGTCAGGTATTCAGTCTGTCAGGCAGTCAGTCAGTCAGTCAATCAAGCAATCAGTCTCATTCAATCAGTCAATCAGTCAGTCAAGCAGTCAGTCAGATAGTCATTCTGTCAGTCAGTAAGTCAGTTAGTCAGTCAGTCAGTCCAGTCCAGTCAGTCAGTAAGTCACTCAGTCAGTCAGTCAGTCAGTCAGGCATTCAGTCTGTCAGGCAGTCAGTCAGTCAGTCAGTCAAGCAATCAGTCTCATTCAGTCAGTCAGTCAGTCAGTCAAGCAGTCAGTCAGTTAGTCATTCAGTAAGTCAGTTAGTCAGTCCAGTCCAGTCCATTCCAGTCAGTCAGGCAGTCAGTCAGTCAGTCTCGGTCAGTCAGTGAGTCGGTCAGTCAGTCAGTATCAGTCAGACAGTCAGTATCAGTCAGTCAGTCAGTCGATCTGTCAGTCAGGCACTCTCAGTCAGGCAGTAAGACTCCGACCGAAAGAGCTCCGATAGCCTAATTGCTAGACCGTTGGGCTTAAAAGCGAGTGGCCCTGGGTTCGCGTCCCAGCCGGAACGAATATATTCAATGTATATATTTCTTTTCTAATTTGAAAATTCTTTTTTTTTAAATTTTTCTCTTTTGCGAATATTGATTATTTATGTATTGAAGAAAATTTTGAGTCAGTTTAATTATTCGACCTGAAGATTTCAAAGTGTTTGAATTAATAATTACCAAGGTGCATTTTTTGTTTTTATTATAATTAAGATACCGACCGATAGAGATCCGATAGCCTATTGGAGAGAGCTTTGGGCTTCTATACGAGTGGTCCTGGGTTCGAATCCCAGCCGGAAGAAAAAACTTCAATGCATATTATTTTTTCTAATTTGATTATTCTTTTTTTTTTAATTTTTCTCTTTTGCGAAGTCTGTCAGTCAGTCCGTCGGTCAGTCCAGTCCAGTCCGTCGGTCATTCCAGTCCAGTCCGTCAGTCAGTAAGGCAGTCAGTCAGTCAATCAATCAGTCTCATTCAGTCAGTTAGTCATTCAGTCAGTCGGTCAGTCAGTCCAGTACAGTCAGTAAGTCACTCAGTTAGTCAGTCAGTTGAGCATTCAGTCTGTCAGGCAGTCAGTCAGTCTCATTCAGTCAGTTAAGCAGTCAGTCAGTTAGTCATTCAGTCAGTCAGGAAGTCAGTTAGTCAGTTAGGCAGTCAGGCAGTCACTCAGTCAGTCTCGGTCAGTCAGTGAGTCGGTCAGTCAGTCAGTATCAGTCAGTTAGTCAGTCTCGGTCAGTCAGTGAGTCGGTCAGTCAGTCAGTATCAGTCAGTCAGTCAGTCGATATGTCAGTCAGGCAGTCTCAGTCAGGCAGTAAGACTCCGACCGACAGGGCTCCGATAGCCTAATTGCTAAACCGTTGGGCTTCCATGCGAGTGGCCCTGGGTTCGAGTCCCAGCTGGAACGAATATATTCAATGTATATATTTCTTTTCTAATTTGAAAATTCTTTTATTTTTAAATTTTTCTCTTTTGCGAATATTCATTATTTATGCAGGGAAGAAAATTCTGAGTCAGTTTAATGATTCGACCGGTAAATTTCAAAGTGTTTGAATCAATAATTAACAAGGTGCATTTTTTGTTTTTATTATATTCATGACTCCAACCGGCAGAGTTCTGATATACTAATGGCTAGAGTGTTGGGCTTGCAAGCGAGTGGCCATGGGTTCGAGTCCCAGCCTGAACGAAAATCTTCAATCCATATTTTTAGTTTCTAATTTGAAAATTCTTTTTTTTTTTTAATTTTTCTCTTTTGCGAATATTGATTATTTATGTAGGGAAGAAAATTCTGAGTCAGTTTAATTATTCGACCTGTAGATTTCAAAGTGTTTGAATTAATAATTACCAAGGTGCATTTTTTGTTTTTATTATAATTAAGATACCGACCGCCAGAGATTCGATAGCCTACTGGCGAGAGCTTTGGGCTTCTGTACGAGTGGCCCTGGGTTCGAGTCCCAGTCGGAAAGAAAAACTTCAATGCATATTTTTTTCTTCTAACTTGATTATTCTTTTTTTTAAATTTTTCTCTTTTGCGAAGTCTGTCAGTCTGTCCGTCGGTCAGTCCAGTCCAGTCCGTCGGTCATTCCAGTCCAGTCCGTCAGTCAGTCAGGCAGTCAGTCAGTCAGTCAGTCTCAGTCAGTCAGTCAGTCAATCAATCAGTCTCATTCAGTCAGTCCGTCGGTCAGTCCATTCCAGTCCGTCAGTCAGTCAAGCAGCCAGTCAGTCAGTCTCAGTCAGTCAGTTAGTCATTCAGTCAGTCAGTCAGTCAGTCAGTGCAGTCCAGTCAGTCAGTTAGTCACTCAGTCAGTCAGTCAGTCAGGTATTCAGTCTGTCAGGCAGTCAGTCAGTCAGTCAGTCAAGCAATCAGTCTCATTCAATCAGTCAATCAGTCAGTCAAGCAGTCAGTCAGTTAGTCATTCTGTCAGTCAGTAAGTCAGTTAGTCAGTCAGTCAGTCCAGTCCAGTCAGTTAGTAAGTCACTCAGTCAGTCAGTCAGTCAGGCATTCAGTCTGTCAGGCAGTCAGTCAGTCAATCAATCAGTCTCATTCAGTCAGTCATTCAGTAAGTCAGTTAGTCAGTCTAGTCCAGTCCAGTCCAGTCAGTCAGACAGTCAGTCAGTCAGTGAGTCGGTCAGTCAGTCAGTATCAGTCAGTCAGTCAGTCAATCTGTCAGTCAGGCAGTCTCAGCCAGGCAGTAAGAATCCGACCGACAGAGCTCCGATAGCCTAATTGCTAGACCGTTGGGCTTCCAAGCGAGTGGCCCTGGGTTCGAGTCCCAGCCGGAACGAATATATTCAATATATATATTTCTTTTCTAATTTGAAAATACAATTTTTTTAATTTTTCTCTTTTGCGAATATTGATTATTTATGTAGGGAGCCAGTTTAATATTCGACCTGTAGATTTCAAAGTGTTTGAATTAATAATTACAAAGGTGCATTTTTGTTTTTATTATAATTATGATACCGACCGACAGAGATCCGATAGCCTATTGGCGAGAGCTTTGGGCTTCTATACGAGTGGTCCTGGGTTCGAATCCCAGCCGGAACGAAAAACTTCAATGCATATTTTTTTTTCTAATTTGATTCTTCTTTTTTTTTAAATTTTTCTCGTTTGCGAAGTCTGTCAGTCAGTCCGTCGGTCATTCCAGTCCAGTCCGTCAGTCAGTCAGTCAGTCAGTCAGGCATTCAGTCTGTCAGGCGGTCAGTCAGTCAGTCAGTCAATCAATCAGTCTCATTCAGTCAGTCAGTCAGTCAGTAAGTCAGTTAGTCAGTCTGTCTGTCCAGTCCAGTCAGTCCAGTCAGTCAGTAAGTCACTCAGTCAGTCAGTCAGTCAGTCAAGCAGTCAGTCAGTTAGTCATTCAGTAAGTCAGTTAGTCAGTCCAGTCCAGTCCAGTCCAGTCAGTCAGGCAGTCAGTCAGTCAGTCTCGGTCAGTCAGTGAGTCGGTCAGTCAGTCAGTATCAGTCAGTCAGTCAGTCAATCTGTCAGTCAGGCAGTCTCAGCCAGGCAGTAAGACTCCGACCGACAGAGCTCCGATAGCCTAATTGCTAGACCGTTGGGCTTCCAAGCGAGTGGCCCTGCGTTCGAGTACCAGCCGGAACGAATATATTCAATGTATATATTTCTTTTCTAATTTGAAAATTCTTTTTTTTTTAATTTTTCTCTTTTGCGAATATTGATTATTTATGTAGGGAAGAAAATTCTGAGTCAGTTTAATTATTCGACCGGTAAATTTCAAAGTGTTTGAATCAATAATTAACAAGGTGCATTTTTTGTTTTTATTATATTCATGACTCCAACCGGCAGAGTTCTGATATACTAATGGCTAGAGTGTTGGGCTTGCAAGCGAGTGGCCATGGGTTCGAGTCCCAGCCTGAACGAAAATCTTCAATCCATATTTTTAGTTTCTAATTTGAAAATTCTTTTTTTTTTTAATTTTTCTCTTTTGCGAATATTGATTATTTATGTAGGGAAGAAAATTCTGAGTCAGTTTAATTATTCGACCTGTAGATTTCAAAGTGTTTGAATTAATAATTACCAAGGTGCATTTTTTGTTTTTATTATAATTAAGATACCGACCGCCAGAGATTCGATAGCCTACTGGCGAGAGCTTTGGGCTTCTATACGAGTGGCCCTGGGTTCGAGTCCCAGTCGGAAAGAAAAACTTCAATGCATATTTTTTTCTTCTAACTTGATTATTCTTTTTTTTTAATTTTTCTCTTTTGCGAAGTCTGTCAGTCTGTCCGTCGGTCAGTCCAGTCCAGTCCGTCGGTCATTCCAGTCCAGTCCGTCAGTCAGTCAGGCAGTCAGTCAGTCAGTCAGTCTCAGTCAGTCAGTCAGTCAATCAATCAGTCTCATTCAGTCAGTCCGTCGGTCAGTCCATTCCGGTCCGTCAGTCAGTCAAGCAGCCAGTCAGTCAGTCTCAGTCAGTCAGTTAGTCATTCAGTCAGTCAGTCAGTCAGTCAGTGCAGTCCAGTCAGTCAGTTAGTCACTCAGTCAGTCAGTCAGTCAGGTATTCAGTCTGTCAGGCAGTCAGTCAGTCAGTCAATCAATCCGTCTAATTCAATCAGTCAGTCAAGCAGTCAGTCAGTTAGTCATTCCGTCAGTCAGTAAGTCAGTTAGTCAGTCAGTCAGTCCAGTCCTGTCAGTCCAGTCAGTCAGTAAGTCACTCAGTCAGTCAGTCAGTCAGGCATTCAGTCTGTCAGGCAGTCAGTCAGTCAATCAATCAGTCTCATTCAGTCAGTCATTCAGTAAGTCAGTTAGTCAGTCTAGTCCAGTCCAGTCCAGTCAGTCAGACAGTCAGTCAGTCAGTGAGTCGGTCAGTCAGTCAGTATCAGTCAGTCAGTCAGTCAATCTGTCAGTCAGGCAGTCTCAGCCAGGCAGTAAGAATCCGACCGACAGAGCTCCGATAGCCTAATTGCTAGACCGTTGGGCTTCCAAGCGAGTGGCCCTGGGTTCGAGTCCCAGCCGGAACGAATATATTCAATATATATATTTCTTTTCTAATTTGAAAATACAATTTTTTTAATTTTTCTCTTTTGCGAATATTGATTATTTATGTAGGGAGCCAGTTTAATATTCGACCTGTAGATTTCAAAGTGTTTGAATTAATAATTACAAAGGTGCATTTTTGTTTTTATTATAATTATGATACCGACCGACAGAGATCCGATAGCCTATTGGCGAGAGCTTTGGGCTTCTATACGAGTGGTCCTGGGTTCGAATCCCAGCCGGAACGAAAAACTTCAATGCATATTTTTTTTTCTAATTTGATTCTTCTTTTTTTTTAAATTTTTCTCGTTTGCGAAGTCTGTCAGTCAGTCCGTCGGTCATTCCAGTCCAGTCCGTCAGTCAGTCAGGCAGTCAGTCAGTCAGTCAGTCAATCATCAGTCAATCAATAAGTCTCATTTAGTCAGTCAGTCAGTCAGTCTCAGTCAGTCAGTTAGTCATTCAGTCAGTCGGTCAGCCAGTCCAGTACAGTCAGCTCAGTCAGTCAGTAAGTCACTCAGTCAGTCGAGCATTCAGTCTGTCAGGCAGTCAGTCAGTCAGTCAGTCAAGCAGCCAGTCAGTTAGTCATTCAGTCAGTCAGTAAGTCAGTTAGTCAGTCCAATCCAGTCCAGTCCAGTCAGTCAGCCAGTCATTCAGTCAGTCAGTTAGGCAGTCAGGCAGTCAGTCAGTCAGTCTCGGTCAGTCAGTGAGTCGGTCAGTCAGTCAGTATCAGTCAGTCAGTCAGTCGATCTGTCAGTCAGGCACTCTCAGTCAGGCAGTAAGACTCCGACCGACAGAGCTCCGATAGCCTAATTGCTAGACCATTGGGCTTCCAAGCGAGTGGCCCTGGGTTCGCGTCCCAGCCTGAACGAAAATCTTCAATCCGTATTTTTAGTTTCTAATTTGAAAATTCTTTTTTTTTTTTTTTAATTTTTCTCTTTTGCGAATATTGATTATTTATGTAGGGAAGAAAATTCTGAGTCAGTTTAATTATTCGACCTGTAGATTTCAAAGTGTTGGAATTAATAATTACCAAGGTGCATTTTTTGTTTTTATTATAATTAAGATACCGACCGATAGAGATCCGATAGCCTATTGGCGAGAGCTTTGGGCTTCTATAAGAGTGGTCCTGGGTTCGAATCCCAGCCGGAAGGAAAAACTTCAATGCATATTTTTTTTTCTAATTTGATTATTCTTTTTTTTTTAATTTTTCTCTTTTGCGAAGTCTGTCAGTCAGTCCGTCGGTCATTCCAGTCCAGTCCGTCAGTCAGTTAGGCAGTCAGTCAGTCAGTCAGTCAATCAATCAGTCTCATTCAGTCAGTCAGTCAGTCTCAGTCAGTCAGTTAGTCATTCAGTCAGTCGGTCAGCCAGTCCAGTACAGTCAGTAAGTCACTCAGTTAGTCAGTCAGTTGAGCATTCAGTCTGTCAGGCAGTCAGTCAGTCTCATTCAGTCAGTTAAGCAGTCAGTCAGTTAATCATTCAGTCAGTCAGGAAGTCAGTTAGTCAGTCCAATCCAGTCCAGTCCAGTCAGTCAGCCAGTCACTCAGTCAGTCAGTTAGGCAGTCAGGCAGTCAGTCAGTCTCGGTCAGTCAGTGAGTCGGTCAGTCAGTCAGTATCAGTCAGTCAGTCAGTCGATCTGTCAGTCAGGCAGTCTCAGTCAGGCAGTAAGACTCCGACCGACAGGGCTCCGATAGCCTAATTGCTAGACCGTTGGGCTTCCATGCGAGTGGTCCTGGGTTCGAGTCCCAGATGGAACGAATATAATCAATGTATATATTTCTTTTCTAATTTGAAAATTCTTTTATTTTTAAATTTTTCTCTTTTGCGAATATTGATTATTTATGTAGGGAAGAAAATTCTGAGTCAGTTTAATAATTCGACCTGTAGATTTCAAAGTGTTTGAATTAATAATTACCAAGGTGCATTTTTTGTTTTTATTATAATTAAGATACCGATCGACAGAGATTCGATAGCCTATTGGCGAGAGCTTTGGGCTTCTATACGAGTGGCCCTGGGTTCGAGTCCCAGCCGGAACGAAAAACTTCAATGCATATTTTTTTTTCAAACTTGATTATTCTTTTTTTTTTAAATTTTTCTCTTTTGCGAAGTCTGTCAGTCAAACCGTCGGTCAGTCCAGTCCAGTCCGTCGGTCATTCCAGTCCAGTCCGTCAGGCAGTCAGTCAGTCAGTCTCAGTCAAACAGTCAGTCAATCAATCTGTCTCATTCAGTCAGTCCGTCGGTCAGTCCATTCCAGTCCGTCAGTCAGTCAAGCAGCCAGTCAGTCAGTTTCAGTCAGTCAGTTAGTCATTCAGTCAGTCAGTCAGTCAGTGCAGTCCAGTCAGTCAGTTAGTCACTCAGTCAGTCAGTCAGTCAGGTATTCAGTCTGTCAGGCAGTCAGTCAGTCAGTCAGTCAATCAATCAGTCTAATTCAATCAGTCAATCAGTCAGTCATGCAGTCAGTCAGTTAGTCATTCTGTCAGTCAGTAAGTCAGTTAGTCAGTCAGTCAGTCCAGTCCAGTCAGTCCAGTCAGTCAGTAAGTCACTCAGTCAGTCAGTCAGTCAGGCATTCAGTCTGTCAGGCAGTCAGTCAGTCAGTCAGTCAATCAATCAGTCTCGTTCAGTCAGTCAGTCAGTCAGTCAAGCAGTCAGTCAGTCAGTCATTCAGTAAGTCAGTTAGTCAGTCCAGTCCAGTCCAGTCCAGTCAGTCAGACAGTCAGTCAGTCAGTCTCGGTCAGTCAGTGAGTCGGTCAGTCAGTCAGTATCAATCAGTCAGTCAGTCAATCTGTCAGTCAGGCAGTCTCAGCCAGGCAGTAAGAATCCGACCGACAGAGCTCCGATAGCCTAATTGCTAGACCGTTGGGCTTCCAAGCGAGTGGCCCTGGGTTCGAGTCCCAGCCGGAACGAATATATTCAATGTATATATTTCTTTTCTAATTTGAAAATACAATTTTTTTAATTTTTCTCTTTTGCGAATATTGATTATTTATGTAGGGAGCCAGTTTAATATTCGACCTGTAGATTTCAAAGTGTTTGAATTAATAATTACAAAGGTGCATTTTTGTTTTTATTATAATTAAGATACCGACCGACAGAGATCCGATAGCCTATTGGCGAGAGCTTTGGGCTTCTATACGAGTGGTCCTGGGTTCGAATCCCAGCCGGAACGAAAAACTTCAATGCATATTTTTTTTTCTAATTTGAATCTTCTTTTATTTTAAATTTTTCTCTTTTGCGAAGTCTGTCAGTCAGTCCGTCGGTCAGTCCAGTTCAGTCCGTCGGTCATTCCAGTCCAGTCCGTCAGTCAGTCAGGCAGTCAGTCAGTCAGTCAGTCAATCATCAGTCAATCAATCAGTCTCATTTAGTCAGTCAGTCAGTCAGTCTCAGTCAGTCAGTTAGTCATTCAGTCAGTCGGTCAGCCAGTCCAGTGTAGTCAGTCCAGTCAGTCAGTAAGTCACTCAGTCAGTCGGTCAGTCGAGCATTCAGTCTGTCAGGCAGTCAGTCAGTCAGTCAGTCAAGCAGCCGGTCAGTTAGTCAGTCAGTAAGTCAGTTAGTCAGTCCAATCCAGTCCAGTCCAGTCAGTCAGCCAGTAATTCAGTCAGTCAGTTAGGCAGTCAGGCAGTCAGTCAGTCAGTCTCGGTCAGTCAGTGAGTCGGTCAGTCAGACAGTATCAGTCAGACAGTCAGTATCAGTCAGTCAGTCAGTCGATCTGTCAGTCAGGCACTCTCAGTCAGGCAGTAAGACTCCGACCGACAGAGCTCCGATAGCCTAATTGCTAGACCGTTGGGCTTAAAAGCGAGTGGCCCTGGGTTCGCGTCCCAGCCGGAACGAATATATTCAATGTATATATTTCTTTTCTAATTTGAAAATTCTTTTTTTTTTAAATTTTTCTCTTTTGCGAATATTGATTATTTATGTAGGGAAGAAAATTCAGAGTCAGTTTAATTATTCGACCGGTAAATTTCAAAGTGTTTGAATCAATAATTACCAAGGTGATTTTTTTTAATTATATTAATGACTCCAACCGGCAGAGCTCTGATAGACTAATGGCTAGAGTGTTGGGCTTCCAAGCGAGTGGCCATGGGTTCGAGTCCCAGCCTGAACGAAAACCTTCAATCCATATTTTTAGTTTCTAATTTGAAATTTTTTTTTTTTTTTTTTTAAATTTTTCTCTTTTGCGAATATTGATTATTTATGTATTGAAGAAAATTCTGAGTCAGTTTAATTATTCGACCTGAAGATTTCAAAGTGTTTGAATTAATAATTACCAAGGTGCATTTTTTGTTTTTATTATAATTAAGATACCGACCGATAGAGATCCGATAGCCTATTGGAGAGAGCTTTGGGCTTCTATACGAGTGGTCCTGGGTTCGAATCCCAGCCGGAAGAAAAAACTTCAATGCATATTTTTTTTTCTAATTTGATTATTCTTTTTTTTTTAATTTTTCTCTTTTGCGAAATCTGTCAGTCAGTCCGTCGGTCAGTCCAGTCCAGTCCGTCGGTCATTCCAGTCCAGTCCGTCAGTCAGTAAGGCAGTCAGTCAGTCAATCAATCAGTCTCATTCAGTCAGTTAGTCATTCAGTCAGTCGGTCAGTCAGTCCAGTACAGTCAGTAAGTCACTCAGTTAGTCAGTCAGTTGAGCATTCAGTCTGTCAGGCAGTCAGTCAGTCTCATTCAGTCAGTTAAGCAGTCAGTCAGTTAGTCATTCAGTCAGTCAGGAAGTCAGTTAGTCAGTTAGGCAGTCAGGCAGTCAGTCAGTCAGTCTCTTTCAGTCAGTGAGTCGGTCAGTCAGTCAGTATCAGTCAGTCAGTCAGTCTCGGTCAGTCAGTGAGTCGGTCAGTCAGTCAGTATCAGTCAGTCAGTCAGTCGATATGTCAGTCAGGCAGTCTCAGTCAGGCAGTAAGACTCCGACCGACAGGGCTCCGATAGCCTAATTGCTAAACCGTTGGGCTTCCATGCGAGTGGCCCTGGGTTCGAGTCCCAGCTGGAACGAATATATTCAATGTATATATTTCTTTTCTAATTTGAAAATTCTTTTATTTTTAAATTTTTCTCTTTTGCGAATATTCATTATTTATGCAGGGAAGAAAATTCTGAGTCAGTTTAATGATTCGACCGGTAAATTTCAAAGTGTTTGAATCAATAATTAACAAGGTGCATTTTTTGTTTTTATTATATTCATGACTCCAACCGGCAGAGTTCTGATATACTAATGGCTAGAGTGTTGGGCTTGCAAGCGAGTGGCCATGGGTTCGAGTCCGAGCCTGAACGAAAATCTTCAATCCATATTTTTAGTTTCTAATTTGAAAATTCTTTTTTTTTTTTAATTTTTCTCTTTTGCGAATATTGATTATTTATGTAGGGAAGAAAATTCTGAGTCAGTTTAATTATTCGACCTGTAGATTTCAAAGTGTTTGAATTAATAATTACCAAGGTGCATTTTTTGTTTTTATTATAATTAAGATACCGACCGCCAGAGATTCGATAGCCTACTGGCGAGAGCTTTGGGCTTCTATACGAGTGGCCCTGGGTTCGAGTCCCAGTCGGAAAGAAAAACTTCAATGCATATTTTTTTCTTCTAACTTGATTATGCTTTTTTTTAAATTTTTCTCTTTTGCGAAGTCTGTCAGTCTGTCCGTCGGTCAGTCCAGTCCAGTCCGTCGGTCATTCCAGTCCAGTCCGTCAGTCAGTCAGGCAGTCAGTCAGTCAGTCTCAGTCAGTCAGTCAGTCAATCAATCAGTCTCATTCAGTCAGTCCGTCGGTCAGTCCATTCCAGTCCGTCAGTCAGTCAAGCAGCCAGTCAGTCAGTCTCAGTCAGTCAGTTAGTCATTCAGTCAGTCAGTCAGTCAGTCAGTGCAGTCCAGTCAGTCAGTTAGTCACTCAGTCAGTCAGTCAGTCAGGTATTCAGTCTGTCAGGCAGTCAGTCAGTCAGTCAGTCAAGCAATCAGTCTCATTCAATCAGTCAATCAGTCAGTCAAGCAGTCAGTCAGTTAGTCATTCAGTCAGTCAGTAAGTCAGTTAGTCAGTCAGTCAGTCCAGTCCAGTCAGTTAGTAAGTCACTCAGTCAGTCAGTCAGTCAGTCAGGCATTCAGTCTGTCAGGCGGTCAGTCAGTCAGTCAGTCAATCAATCAGTCTCATTCAGTCAGTCAGTCAGTCAGTAAGTCAGTTAGTCAGTCTGTCTGTCCAGTCCAGTCAGTCCAGTCAGTCAGTAAGTCACTCAGTCAGTCAGTCAGTCAGTCAAGCAGTCAGTCAGTTAGTCATTCAGTAAGTCAGTTAGTCAGTCCAGTCCAGTCCAGTCCAGTCAGTCAGGCAGTCAGTCAGTCAGTCTCGGTCAGTCAGTGAGTCGGTCAGTCAGTCAGTATCAGTCAGTCTGTCAATCTGTCAGTCAGGCAGTCTCAGCCAGGCAGTAAGACTCCGACCGACAGAGCTCCGATAGCCTAATTGCTAGACCGTTGGGCTTCCAAGCGAGTGGCCCTGCGTTCGAGTACCAGCCGGAACGAATATATTCAATGTATATATTTCTTTTCTAATTTGAAAATTCTTTTTTTTTTTAATTTTTCTCTTTTGCGAATATTGATTATTTATGTAGGGAAGAAAATTCTGAGTCAGTTTAATTATTCGACCGGTAAATTTCAAAGTGTTTGAATCAATAATTAACAAGGTGCATTTTTTGTTTTTATTATATTCATGACTCCAACCGGCAGAGTTCTGATATACTAATGGCTAGAGTGTTGGGCTTCCAAGCGAGTGGCCATAGGTTCGAGTCCCAGCCTGAACGAAAATCTTCAATCCATATTTTTAGTTTCTAATTTGAAAACTCTTTTTTTTTTAAATTTTACTCTTTTGCGAATATTGATTATTTATGTAGGGAAGAAAATTCTGAGTCAGTTTAATTATTCGACCTGTAGATTTCAAAGTGTTTGAATTAATAATTACCAAGTTGCATTTTTTGTTTTTATTATAATTAAGATACCGACCGCCAGAGATTCGATAACCTATTGGCGAGAGCTTTGGGCTTCTATACGAGTGGCCCTGGGTTCGAGTCCCAGTCGGAACGAAAAACTTCAATGCATATCTTTTTTTCTAACTTGATTATTCTTTTTTTTTTAAATTTTTCTCTTTTGCGAAGTCTGTCAGTCTGCCCGTCGGTCAATCCAGTCCAGTCCGTCGGTCATTCCAGTCCAGTCCGTCAGTCAGTCAGGCAGTCAGTCAGTCAGTCTCAGTCAGTCAGTCAGTCAATCAATCAGTCTCATTCTGTCAGTCCGTCGGTCAGTCCATTCCAGTCCGTCAGTCAGTCAAGCAGCCAGTCAGTCAGTCAGTCTCAATCAGTCAGTTAGTCATTCAGTCAGTCAGTCAGTCAGTCAGTCAGTGCAGTCCAGTCAGTCAGTTAGTCACTCAGTCAGTCAGTCAGTCAGGTATTCAGTCTGTCAGGCTGTCAGTCAGTCAGTCAGTCAAGCAATCAGTCTCATTCAATCAGTCAATCAGTCAGTCAAGCAGTCAGTCAGTTAGTCATTCAGTCAGTCAGTAAGTCAGTTAGTCAGTCAGTCAGTCCAGTCCAGTCAGTTAGTAAGTCACTCAGTCAGTCAGTCAGTCAGTCAGGCATTCAGTCTGTCAGGCGGTCAGTCAGTCAGTCAGTCAATCAATCAGTCTCATTCAGTCAGTCAGTCAGTCAGTAAGTCAGTTAGTCAGTCTGTCTGTCCAGTCCAGTCAGTCCAGTCAGTCAGTAAGTCACTCAGTCAGTCAAGCAGTCAGTCAGTTAGTCATTCAGTAAGTCAGTTAGTCAGTCCAGTCCAGTCAGTCAGGCAGTCAGTCAGTCAGTCTCGGTCAGTCAGTGAGTCGGTCAGTCAGTCAGTATCAGTCAGTCAGTCAGTCAATCTGTCAGTCAGGCAGTCTCAGCCAGGCAGTAAGACTCCGACCGACAAAACTCCGATAGCCTAATTGCTAGACCGTTGGGCTTCCAAGCGAGTGGCCCTGGGTTCGAGTACCAGCCGGAACGAATATATTCAATGTATATATTTCTTTTCTAATTTGAAAATTCTTTTTTTTTTAAATTTTTCTCTTTTGCGAACATTGATTATTTATGTAGGGAAGAAAATTCTGAGTCAGTTTAATTATTCGACCGGTAAATTTCAAAGTGTTTGAATCAATAATTAACAAGGTGCATTTTTTGTTTTTATTATATTCATGACTCCAACCGGCAGAGTTCTGATATACTAATGGCTAGAGTGTTGGGCTTCCAAGCGAGTGGCCATAGGTTCGAGTCCCAGCCTGAACGAAAATCTTCAATCCATATTTTTAGTTTCTAATTTGAAAACTCTTTTTTTTTTAATTTTTCTCTTTTGCGAATATTGATTATTTATGTAGGGAAGAAAATTCTGAGTCAGTTTAATTATTCGACCTGTAGATTTCAAAGTGTTTGAATTAATAATTACCAAGTTGCATTTTTTGTTTTTATTATAATTAAGATACCGACCGCCAGAGATTCGATAGCCTATTGGCGAGAGCTTTGGGCTTCTATACGAGTGGCCCTGGGTTCGAGTCCCTGTCGGAACGAAAAACTTCAATGCATATATTTTTTTCTAACTTGATTATTCTTTTTTTTTAAATTTTTCTCTTTTGCGAAGTCTGTCAGTCTGTCCGTCGGTCAGTCCAGTCCAGTCCGTCGGTCATTCCAGTCCAGTCCGTCAGGCAGTCAGTCAGTCAGTCTCAGTCAGTCAGTCAGTCAATCAATCAGTCTCATTCTGTCAGTCCGTCGGTCAGTCCATTCCAGTCCGTCAGTCAGTCAAGCAGCCAGTCAGTCAGTCTCAGTCAGTCAGTTAGTCATTCAGTCAGTCAGTCAGTCAGTCAGTCAGTGCAGTCCAGTCAGTCAGTTAGTCACTCAGTCAGTCAGTCAGTCAGTCAGGTATTCAGTCTGTCAGGCAGTCAGTCAGTCAGTCAGTCAAGCAATCAGTCTCATTCAATCAGTCAATCAGTCAGTGATGCAGTCAGTCAGTTAGTCATTCTGTCAGTCAGTAAGTCAATTAGTCAGTCAGTCAGTCCAGTCCAGTCAGTCAGTAAGTCACTCAGTCAGTCAGTCAGTCAGTCAGGCATTCAGTCTGTCAGGCAGTCAGTCAGTCAGTCAGTCAATCAATCAGTCTCATTCAGTCAGTCAGTCAGTCAGTCAAGCAGTCAGTCAGTTAGTCATTCAGTAAGTCAGTTAGTCAGTCCAGTCCAGTTCATTCCAGTCAGTCAGGCAGTCAGTCAGTCAGTCTCGGTCAGTCAGTGAGTCGGTCAGTCAGTCAGTATCAGTCAGTCAATCTGTCAGTCAGGCAGTCTCAGCCAGGCAGTAAGACTCCGACCGACAGAGCTCCGATAGCCTAATTGCTAGACCGTTGGGCTTCCAAGCGAGTGGCCCTGGGTTCGAGTCCCAGCCGGAACGATTATATTCAATGTATAAATTTCTTTTCTAATTTGAAAATTCTTTTTTTTTTAAATTTTTCTCTTTTGCGACTATTGATTATTTATGTAGGGAAGAAAATTCTGAGTCAGTTTAATTATTCAACCTGTAGATTTCAAAGTGTTTGAATTAATAATTACCAAGGTGCATTTTTAGTTTTTATTATAATCAAGATACCGACCGACAGAGATCCGATAGCCTAATTGCTAGACCGTTGGGCTTCCAAGCGAGTGGCCCTAGGTTCGAGTCCCAGCCGGAACGAATATATTCAATGTATATATTTCTTATCTAATTTGAAAATTCTTTTTTTTTTTTAATTTTTCTCTTTTGCGAATATTGATTATTTATGTAGGGAAGAAAATTCTGAGTCAGTTTAATTATTCGACCTGTAGATTTCAAAGTGTTTGAATTAATAATTACCAAGGTGCATTTTTTGTTTTTATTATAATTAAGATACCGACCGCCAGAGATTCGATAGCCTATTGGCGAGAGCTTTGGGCTTCTATACGAGTGGCCCTGGGTTCAAGTCCCAGTCGGAACGAGAAACTTCAATGCATATTTTTTTTCTAACTTGATTATTCTTTTTTTTAAATTTTTCTCTTTTGCGAAAACTGTCAGTCTGTCCGTCGGTCAGTCCAGTCCAGTCCGTCGGTCATTCCAGTCCAGTCCGTCAGTCAGTCAGGCAGTCAGTCAGTCAGTCTCAGTCAGTCAGTCAGTCAATCAATCAGTCTCATTCAGTCAGTCCGTCGGTCAGTCCATTCCAGTCGTCAGTCAGTCAAGCAGCCAGTCAGTCAGTCTCAGTCAGTCAGTTAGTCATTCAGTCAGTCAGTCAGTCAGGTATTCAGTCTGTCAGGCAGTCAGTCAGTCAATCAGTCAAGCAATCAGTCTCATTCAATCAGTCAATCAGTCAGTCAAGCAGTCAGTCAGTTAGTCATTCTGTCAGTCAGTAAGTCAGTTAGTCAGTCAGTCAGTCCAGTCCAGTCAGTCAGTAAGTCACTCAGTCAGTCAGTCAGTTAGGCATTCAGTCTGTCAGGCAGTCAGTCAGTCAGTCAGTCAATCAATCAGTCTCATTCAGTCAGTCAGTCAGTAAGTCAGTTAGTCAGTCTGTCTGTCCAGTCCAGTCAGTCCAGTCAGTCAGTAAGTCACTCAGTCAGTCAGTCAGTCAGGCATTCAGTCTGTCAGGCAGTCAGTCGGTCAGTCAGTCAATCAATCAGTCTCATTCAGTCAGTCAGTCAGTCAGTCAAGCAGTCAGTCAGTTAGTCATTCAGTAAGTCAGTTAGTCAGTCCAGTCCACTCAGTCAGGCAGTCAGTCAGTCAGTCTCGGTCAGTCAGTCAGTATCAGTCAGTCAGTCAGTCAATCTGTCTATCAGGCAGTCTCAGCCAGGCAGTAAGACACCGACCGACAGAGCTCCGATAGCCCAATTTGTAGACCGTTGGGCTTCCAAGCGAGTGGCCCTGGGTTCGAGTCCCAGCCGGAACGAATATATTCAATGTATATATTTCTTTTCTAATTTGAAAATTCTTCTTTTTTTTTTTTAATTTTTCTCTTTTGCGAATATTGATTATTTATGTAGGGAAGAAAATTCTGAGTCAGTTTAATTATTCGACCTGTAGATTTCAAAGTGCTTGAATTAATAATTACCAAGGTGCATTTTTTGTTTTTATTATAATTAAGATACCGACCGATCGAGATCCGATAGCCTATTGGCGAGAGCTTTGGGCTTCTATACGAGTGGTCCTGGGTTCGAATCCCAGCCGGAAGGAAAAACTTCAATGCATATTTTTTTTTTCTAATTTGATTATTCTTTTTTTTTAAATTTTTCTCTTTTGCGAAGTCTGTCAGTCAGTCCGTCGGTCAGTCCAGTCCAGTCCAGTCCGTCGGTCATTCCAGTCCAGTCCGTCGGTCAGTCAGGCAGTCAGTCAGTCAGTCAGTCAATCAATCAGTCTCATTCAGTCAGTCAGTCAGTCAGTCTCAGTCAGTCAGTTAGTCATTCAGTCAGTCGGTCAGCCAGTCCAGTACAGTCAGTCCAGTCAGTCAGTAAGTCACTCAGTTAGTCAGTCAGTTGAGCATTCAATCTGTCAGGCAGTCAGTCCGTCTCATTCAGTCAGTTAAGCAGTCAGTCAGTTAGTCATTCAGTCAGTCAGGAAGTCAGTTAGTCAGTCCAATCCAGTCCAGTCCAGTCAGTCAGCCAGTCACTCAATCAGTCAGTTAGGCAGTCAGGCAGTCAGTCAGTCAGTCTCGGTCAGTCAGTGAGTCGGTCAGTCAGTCAGTATCAGTCAGTCAGTCAGTCGATCTGTCAGTCAGGCTGTCTCAGTCAGGCAGTAAGACTCCGACCGACAGGGCTCCGATAGCGTAATTGCTAGACCGTTGAGCTTCCATGTGAGTGGCTCTGGGTTCGAGTCCCAGCCGGAACGAATATATTCAATGTATATATCTCTTTTCTATTTTGAAAATTCTTTTATTTTTAAATTTTTCTCTTTTGCGAATATTGATTATTTATGCAGGGAAGAAAATTCTGAGGCAGTTTAATTATTCGACCGGTAAATTTCAAAGTGTTTGAATCAATAATTAACAAGGTGCATTTTTTGTTTTTATTATATTCATGACTCCAACCGGCAGAGCTCTGATAGACTAATGGCTAGAGTGTTGGGCTTCCAAGCGAGTGGCCATGGGTTCGAGTCCCAGCCTGAACGAAAATCTGCAATCCATATTTTTAGTTTCTAATTTGAAAATTCTTTTTTTTTTTAATTTTTCTCTTTTGCGAATATTGATTATTTATGTAGGGAAGAAAATTCTGAGTCAGTTTAATTATTCGACCTGTAGATTTCAAAGTGCTTGAATTAATAATTACCAAGGTGCATTTTTTGTTTTTATTATAATTAAGATACCGACCGATCGAGATCCGATAACCTATTGGCGAGAGCTTTGGGCTTCTATACGAGTGGTCCTGGGTTCGAATCCCAGCCGGAAGGAAAAACTTCAATGCATATTTTTTTTTCTAATTTGATTATTCTTTTTTTTTAAATTTTTCTCTTTTGCGAAGTCTGTCAGTCTGTCCGTCGGTCAGTCCAGTCCAGTCC